>NW_015150636.1:1248576-1249716 GCF_000732505.1 Cyprinodon variegatus | reverse complement strand
ATGACGCTTTGGACTCAGCTCTCAGTCATGATGTGAGGCCTGGAGAAACGGGTCCCTCTGCTCAGAGGTTCTATCTGGGAACATGGCAGCTCTCATCAGACGGAGGTTTGCAGGAAGAGGAGCTAAAGTGAAGCTTAAATTCTCCGCCATGACGCGCTTGAGTCTCAGTGTCCCAGCTTACAGACAGATCAATGAAATATCTGCAGCTCTAATTCTCTGTGATCCCTCCTCATCCTGCCGGTGCTCAGCTGCCTTTCAGCGGGAATGTTTCAGGAAAGTGTCTCAGGGAGCCCTCTCTCCATTTGACGGTCCTCTGGGAGAACAAAGGCTTAGCATTAATGCAGCCCAAACCAACCGCCTGCTTTTCCATGCAGCAGCGTGCCAAGACGCCCCGGCTTTTAAAGCCGGCACCGGCCGCAGGGACTGTCTTCAAAGGCTAATGCAAAGTGAGTCATCCAGTAGCAGTCTACCATGAGTCCCTCTTTAATACGCCTCCCTGTGGTTAATTGTTAGCTATTGTGTTTCCCCATCTGAGTCCGTGTCAGCGATTAAAACATTAGCAGGAGAGATGCAGTCCGGTTTGGTTATCAGAAGACCTGAAAGCCCAGCAGCCTGGAAGAAGTCAGGCAGGATTCGGGGGCCGTGCAGCCATCTGTGACCCCTCTGCTTTGGCCCAGCAGCTCCCATATGGTCCGAGCAGCTCAGCCTGGTGTCGCCATGTTGCTGTTTGGTTGTTTATTTACGGAAGCATTGAGATGAGACAAGGCGGTGAAGAGCCGCCAAGAGGACGTGATTGGACACCGCCAGACGTCCAGCTGAGGGCTGGTCCAGCCGGAGGACAGAGGGACACTGAGACCAGGCCATCTGTGGGGCAGACATGGTAGATACCCCCCCAAACACTGCTAACCCCCCCACCACTCCACACCACTACAGACGGTTGGCTGCTGCTGCTGCCTCCAAATCAGCCAAATATTGAATCCCACCCAGGCTCACTGCGCCCAGGCTGGAGGTTCCACTGTTACTGTAGATCCAGAGTTCTTAGAACACAGAGTAGATCTAGAAGATGGAGAACAGCTAGAGCTTCATCCTCCATGATGAGAGATGTTCTATGAGAATAGATCTGTCTGTCCATCCTCATCA
>NW_015150636.1:1243955-1245910 GCF_000732505.1 Cyprinodon variegatus | reverse complement strand
TGATCGGATGAGGAGCAGATCTACTCTGAGTTCCTCTGTTTACCAAAGCTTGGTGTTCCTAATGAGGCAGATGAAGTTCACTGCAGCTGCTTGTTTCCCAGATCTAGTTCCTTCAGTTCTGGACTAGATCTTAGGACTTAGAGCTGTAAGCTCAGAGCTTCATCACTCAGCTTAAACCCTTTTTTTAACACAGCTTACTCTCTCTTAGAGCTCTCCTCCATCTTCTGCTCCAACTCTGATTCCCTGCTGAAGACCAACCTGAAGCAAAACCATCAGAATCATCATGTGAGCCTCTGAAGCTGAAGCTGAAGCTGAAGCTTCCTCTGGTTCCTGTTGATGGTTTGATGAAATCCACAGACCAGCACAAATCACCTCCATCCAACCAGAACAACAACAACACAGCAGATCATGAACCGGTCCCAGAGCTGCAGGAAGGCAGGATGCTGATGAAGAGTGAGAGAATGTCCCTGAGGTTCAATTAGCGCGCCTCCACAGGTCCTCAGCCTTCATTAGCCGCCTGCTGGAGCGCCCCCCCGACCCGCTGGGTCGGGCTGAACCTCAGGGACATGTTGATCACAGAGCGAGCTTTCTGGGAACTCAGAGGAGCCGCTGTGTGCTGTTATGTGCTTTGTTAATGCTGCTTCCTGCTGATGGAGGTTCAGGTGCTGGCATGCCCAGGCAGGGTCCAATCAGAGGGACCGAGAGCAGAACACTGGACCAGATACCTGGATGATGGTTCCACCTCTGAGCTCATCATCAAGAGGATCAACCTCCACGTAAAAAGGTCTCGTTGCTCAGAACCGGATCCTCCTCCCAGATGAACAAACAGACTGGTGATCCAAAGTCCAGAAGTTTCCAGGTGTGGTTCTGGTTCTGTTTCCAGCTTCCAGATCATTTACACCATGCAGCCAGACGGCTGACATCTGGATCAGCTTCGTTCTTCTCAGCCCATCCAGAACCTGGAATCACATTTTCAACACCATCTGTTCAGCTTTATTTTAGGCTTAAAACTGAATTATTTGATCAACTTTACAAAACCTGCGGAATAATTCAGAATAACGCTCAGAAGATGCTAAGGTTGAAATGGAGGCGGAGCCTTCTTCCATCAGAACCAGGAACAGGAAGTTAGACCTCAGACCAAAAACCCGAGGAGAACTGCTGGTGGCTGAACAGGCCGGTGCTTCTGGGTTTTCTTTGGGACATAAACGGCTGAACTGGACCTTCAGGAACCATCCAGGGGGCGTGTCCCTCTGCTCTCTGAGTTCTGATTGGTCAGTCAGTTGAGTCCTCCAGCAGAGGGAGCCACTCCAGCCTGAGATTAAACTGAACATGATGGGAGGACTTTGACCCAACATGATTTAAAGCAAAAAGGACATTTAAATAAAACCTGTTTTAAAAATGAAACTTTAAGAACATTTTCTTATTTAAAAAAGTTGAGTGATATATAATGCATTTGCAAAATACACCCTGTTACTGTGACGTGTACGGCCAGGCTAGAGATTTTTTAAATTGTTCTTATTTTGAAAATAAAGTCATAACATTACGAGAATAAAGTCGTAACATTACGAGAATAAAGTCATAATATTACGAGAATAAAGTCATCATACCACAACCTGTTTCAGAAAGAAGCTTCGAGCTTCAAATAACCGGTGGTCACGGTTTGGTTGGAGGTAATTTGAAGAGCCAAATGCAGAGACCAGTGAAGCAGAGATAAGTTCTTGTTGGTTTAGTGAATAACTGAGGCAGACATTCAAGAATACAAAATACCAAGAACCAAAAAAACCAGAAAGCATCACGTAAAACTCATGTAGGAGGCCAGAGATGAGAAAGCAACTAACAACAACTGAACAACAACAAGGAACCAGAGCTGAGTGACTGCAGAGGTGGAGTATAAAAGGGGAGCAGAACAAAGGATGGACTGATGAGCTGAATATGGAGCAGGTGTGGCTGGAACT
>NW_015150636.1:1241881-1243359 GCF_000732505.1 Cyprinodon variegatus | reverse complement strand
ATTTAAAGAACTTTCAGAAGTTTGAATTCTGAATATGAGCGACTTTTCCCTTAACAGAAATTTTGCTTTGAACTGATTGTGTTAATTGCCTTCAATAATATCGGAACTAATTTCTCTCCATACCTGCAAAAGGCTCTGAATATCAACCGGGTCTATACAGATTAATCTTCGTTAAACTCTGATCTGAATGTCAAATAGGTAAAGATTCAGTTTACTTTAGTTAAAATGACAGAAAGCGAAGTGAGGAGATCCTAATTGTCTCCATCAGTGAAAGTTCCCCATGAGGGACCCAGCAGCATCAGTCCCATGCACAGCCTTTTCTCCTCATCTCCATTTCCAGAATCTGCATTCAGATCAATTTTAATCTGCTTCCTATTTGGGTAATTGAGATGGAAATGTGATTATCTCCATGCTGAGTCATCTGGGAGTGGAACCACACTCGGGACTTTTTCCACCTCTGCTTCTTTTACACTGAGGGTGGAGACATGAGAACTTCTCAGCAGGAAAATATGTTTACAGTTTGTTTTACATCAAGACAGCTGACAGCCCAGCAGGAAGAACTGGACCTGGATGGATCGAACAATGAGACGATCAGAAGGCATCCATCTGATCTTCACATGTGGACGTTTTCACCGATCAGCCGGGAATAAATCTTAAAATACATCAGATTCCTAGAAAATCTTTTCCTTTTTCTCAAACATGAGCGAACGCTTTGTTAAGGTGGATTATCATCTGTCACCAACCAACAGTGACTGAACAGGAGGTGTATAAATGGGAGACAAAAAACAGTCTAATCAGCAGATTGGGAGCAGGTGTGAACAGAGGAGTCTAGAAGGGAGCTAGGAGGAGGAGACTGACACAAGAGGGCAGCAAAGAGCAAACAAGAAATTCCTAAAAAAAATAACTGGAATAACACAAAATGGAAATAAAACTCAAAGATAAAACTTAAACAGAACTAAAACCATGACAATTTATTTTTTCAATGTATTCTTTTCATTTTCTTCTTCTTCAAATTTCTCTGTTTCAGAATAAGTTTTATGAGTTGCATTATTTTCAAATTGCATTTTACAGATCAACTTCTCTTCATTTCAAGCCCAATTCAGAGAGTGGACGCACACACAAACCAATAAAAATGTTGCTGCTAATGTCCAGCAGATCAATAGAAATTAGTCTTTACTCCTAAATATTGGAACTGATCATCATGCAAATAGAATATAAAAAACAATGACATCATATTCCTGGACATTTTTACAGCCTTTGTCATGAGACTCTGAAATGAGCTGCAGCGGTGGACTCAGCAGCAGTACTTGAGTAAAAGCGTTGATACTCATAGTCAAATCTTACTCAACTACAAGTAAAAGTTACTCAGTGAAAATTTGCATTTAAAAATAATTAAAGGAATAGTACACCCAAAACATGATTAGCCTTCATTTTCTACTCACCCCCATGCTGAACAACACTCTGGAGTACTTTTTTGA
>NW_015150636.1:1239579-1240842 GCF_000732505.1 Cyprinodon variegatus | reverse complement strand
GCCCTGCTGGAATCTGGGGTGGGGTGGGGGCTCGGGGTACGGGGGGGGGAGTCACTTTAATGACCCTGCCAGGCTGCTGCTGCTCAGAGATAATGACCTGTCAAGGACCGGGACACTTTGTGCCTTAACGTCATCTTTGAGGTGCAGGACTTCTCGTCATGGTCTGCCATCGCAGTAATCCATCGCCTGCAGCTACAGTTGGGGGGGGGGACTCAGCTGCCTCCATCCAAACCCTTTGAAACTTCCTTCAGCTTCTGGTGACTTCAGACGGCCCTCTCCCCCTGACCTTTATTGATTCTGCTCTGCACACTCTCTGACGCTCCCCCCCCCACCCAAGCTGTCTCCACAGAGCCCTGCAGCAGCAACATGACGAGCTGTAATGTTTCTATCACTGATTCTGCTCACTGTTCAGCACAAACATTCAGACTTTAGTCTCTCATTTTCATGTTTGCTTAAAAACAACAGAGATTATGATGCTGAAAGTGATAAAGTTCATAACATGAACAATGATACGAAATGCCTTCAGTTTACAGTCTGATCAACATAAACCAGGAGCCGTTTTATAACCAAACAAGTGCTGCAGATCTAAGCGTTGCTGTTTCAGATACATTTTAGAAAATTATGGCAAATAAAACAGCTTCTTTGCCAGAAACAGACGTGATAATTTCCCCTGTTTCTTACCTGCTGCAATCAGTGATGGTTACTGGATGATGAGCCGGTTCCTCTGATGGCGTCAGATGTTCTGCTAGTCTCTGCCTAAGCCTGCTGGTTTCTGTCTCTGTGCTCCATGACCTCTGACCTCCAAATTTCTGACATTTTGAATTGAAAAAGCTTCCTGGATGGGAAGAGAAACATCTTCAACTTGGAAACAAAGTCCAGTAGATTGTTTTTAATTTTCTTTTTTGAAATGTCTCTGACCTGGATGACTGAGAATCTTCACCAGAGTATAACTCTGATATAAGATTTACAGTTTCCAACAATCAGCGCTATTTTTTTTTATTTTAGAACCCCATTTTAAACAACGTCCAGCAGTCATGGCACTGGGGAAGAAGCTGTTCTGGAATCTGCTGGACCTGCATTGGATGCTTCGAAGCCTCTTCGAACCAGGACGGGGCCGCCTGTGGAGCAGGTTTACAAGTTCCTTTGCATCTATGCTTCTTTTTCTATCTTCTGTCTCCTTGAACCCCAGTGGGCCTCAGCAGATGGCCGCTCACACTGAGCCTGGTTCTGCTGGAGGTTGCTTCCTGTTCCTTGTCTATTTTT
>NW_015150636.1:1236825-1239382 GCF_000732505.1 Cyprinodon variegatus | reverse complement strand
GCAATCAGCTGGTTTTCCTTAGATAGAAAACTTTGAATCAATCTGACTGGATGATCTGGTGAACTGGAAAGTGACCTGAGATGAGATGTGTTGTTAATTGGTGCTATAGAAATAAAGTGAATAGAATTGAATAGAGAGCAGCAGGGAGAACAGTCCATGATGGGGGTGTGAGGTCATTATAATGTTACGGGCTCAGGAAACGCAGCGCTGGGAGGAAGGAACTGGATTTTTGCTCTGGTTAGTCCCTTCACTTTTTTGACGACCTTCTTCAGGGTTCTGGACCAAATCCAGCAGCTGGGGGTCAGCATCAGAGGGTTAACAGCGTCGGGGGGGTCTGGATAAATAAACTGACCAATAAGTCATCAATGAGCCACAGAGAGAATCTAGAGCAGATCAGCAGCAGTTCAGATGTTATTACTTTTAAAAGTGAGGCTGTTTGATTTTTAAAACGCTCATTCTGCTTTTTGATGAAACCTCTGAGGATGAGTCAGAACATAAAAGCCCCCCCCCCCCCAGTGTTTCAGTCTAATGGCTGCCATCGGTTTGAGCTGAGTGGGAGTTAATTCTCTGAAAGCGACAGTTTGCTGAGTTCCCATTAAGGCTTTTAATGTAATTATTATAAAACCACAAATGTTGGGAAAACACAATTTCTGGGATAGTGATGCGGTTGCTATAGTAACCAAACTGGCTGTGCTCTGTTATGCTGTTATGACCCTGAAGGAGACGACAAGTGAAAAAGGCTTAGAGAAGCTCGTTGGATCCAAACTTTGGGCCTTCAGGGCCGCCGCCTGCTGATGTCAGAGCATCAGACAGGCTCCTCCTCCTCACCAAAGTATCGGTTATTATCAAGCCGACTCCATCTTCCTCAGCTCCTCTAACAGCTGAGGTTTTCTGAGGTTCAGGGTTTGTTTGCAGTAGGGATAAAGATGAATGAATGTGATCAGTTTCCTCCCTGGAGCAGATTCTATTACTGTCTGCATTCCTGTTGTCCGGTAGCATCAGTGGGACTCCGTTTGGACCCCCGCCTCCCTCCTCGGGGGCTCAGGTGCTCCTCTGCACGGCCTTTTAGACTTTTCTTTCAGCGATTTGTCATGCTCCGCTCAGGCTGCTGTGTCGGCGTGTGCCAGCTCACCGAGGAGGCCGGACCTGAGCGCCAGACGGCCGATCGGCCCTGCAAGCTGCCGCTGTCAGCCGGGGGCCCCAGGAGCCATCGGGGGCCCTGGCAACCAACCCCTCCCTAACCACCACCCCCCAGCTGCATCTCGACGGGCTTTTTCATTAGTGGCAGAGATCTGCAGGTTGGGAGTCAAGCTCTTAACGCTCAGTGCTTTGTTTATTGTTCCCATCTCTGCAACAGCAGAAAGTTCACAGGAAGAAATGAGAAACAAGGTTTTTTGTTTCATTAAACTGAAAGAAAAAATATTGAACAGAAAAAAAAAAATTATGACATTTTCATTAAAATAACCAAAATAAAACTCTCCTATCTAAACTGAAAGTAACCTGTGGGCTCTAAAAACTGGATCTACAGGTTCAAGGAAAAGCCCAGAAAACTAGATTCATGTTCTAGTTCCCCATAAAGTCTAGGAGGTGAAACGTTGATTCTAGAGCATTTAAGACTGGCAATGTTCCCTGTTAGTTCTGGAAAGTCATTTCCAAGGGTTGAAGGAACCCTTTCTGGAACTTACCTCAAAGGTTCATTCAAGTTAACATTAAAGTCTGGAAACAAACACCCTGTATGTTCCTAAAATAAAGGAAGTGTGATTCGAACTGAAGGTTGGACCCAATATTCAGCAGACAAACAGAAAGTTTCAAAACAGGTTTATTTCAAAAATAACAGAAAGAGGACGATGGAAACTCGTCAGAGCGGGTTCTCTGATTCTCTGCCGAAACAGAAAACTCAGGTCAGTGACAAGAATGAAGAGTGGAGAAAACAAAAAGTCACTGACCTGGTGGACAGGTCAGTCAGAAACTCAGAGAGGTCGTTACCGCTTCGGAGAACAGAGTGGGTCCGTGAGGGATTATGCGAAGCCGAAAACCAGTCCAGAATAGTGTCAGAAACCAGGAGATCCGAGAGCCGAAGAGGTATCCAGGAAGAATCCAAGTCGAGGTCAGAAAAACAGTCCAAGTTCGATAACAGGCAAAATCCAGGCAGTCAGGCCAAAAACCAAACTGAGCAGGCAGACAGGGAAAAAGGCAAAAACCAAAAACACATGGACAAAAAACTGAGAAGAATTCCACAGAACAGAAAACTTACTTTGAACAGCTTGGGTAACTCACACTGACACAGGTTGAATAATCCGACGCTGATGGCAGGAAAGCAAACAGCCTAAATAGCTGCAGGGAGCAGGTGAATCAGATTGGCAGTAATCAGTAGTGTTGCACCGATACCAGTATCGGACGGGGCCCCGATACTGCCCTAAAATGGTGGTATCGGTATCGGCGAGTACCAACAAATAGGGCACCGATACCATTTTGAGAGCCATAAGTTTATTCAACTATTGTCACCCATTCCTGGTAGGCAATAAAAACTTACAGCTTTTCACCCTTCACTTTTCAA
>NW_015150636.1:1230462-1236733 GCF_000732505.1 Cyprinodon variegatus | reverse complement strand
AGACAAACAGAAAGTTTCAAAACAGGTTTATTTCAAAAATAACAGAAAGAGGACGATGGAAACTCGTCAGAGCGGGTTCTCTGATTCTCTGCCGAGACAGGAAACTCAGGTTAGTGACAAGAATGAAGAGTGGAGAAAACAAAAAGTCACTGACCTGGTTGACAGTTCAGTCCGAAACTCAGGGAGGAGAAACCCGGGGGGAGACAGTCCACCGCTTGGGTTCGTTACCGCTTCGGAGAGTGCAGGGGAGCCGGCGCAGAGCGAGCTACAGGGTCCGTGAGGGATTATGCGAAGCCGAAAACCAGTCCAGAATAGTGTCAGAAACCAGGAGATCCAAGAGCCGAAGAGGTATCCAGGGAGAACCCAAGCCAAGGTCAGAATCCGACGCTGATGGCAGGAAAGCAAACAGCCTAAATAGCTGCAGGGAACAGGTGAATCAGATTGGCAGTAATCAGCCACAGGGCCAATTAGGCAGGTGAGCAGGAGCAGAAAACCCAACCATCAGCACCTGGATTATGACAGTAAGTTCTGGAAAATCTGTTCTTAACAATGGATAACCAGCAAGTTCCAGAAGGTAAAATGTTGGTATAAGTTCTAGAAAGTTAACTGCTGGTTTAGAGAAGCAGCCATTATTTCTGACACATAACCAGAAAGTTTTAGAAAGTGCGCTGCTTGGTCTATGAACGTAACAAGGAGGTTCTGAACGAACTTTGGCATCTCGTGGAAAGCAATGTGAAGATGTGGAGAAACTGAGACTCTTGCAAGAGAAAGTTCAAATTTATTTAACGTCATTACATGGAGAGAAAAGCTCTGTCTGGGGCAAGCCCAGCAAATTTACACCTTACAAAATCCCAACACAGTTTCTCTCCCATGGAACCATCCCACCCAGGCATAAAGAACTTTCTCACACAAACATTTGGCAGAAAATAACTTCAGTTCACCAAGGACATTCGCTGTTTGGTTAATAATATCTTTCACACATTACTATTATTTAAAGTCGTAGGGAAGCGGCTGTTCCAAAGGTTGCAGTTCCAAATTCTCCCGACTTTACACCAGTGAATAAAGTGAATGTGATTGGTCGATTATCAAGGGGGCGGGATTGCTGTGGCGGAAGGGTTACAAGCAAGTTTGGTTGTGTCGGTAGCATCTTGCTAACCAGTTAGCATCTTAGTGCTAGCAGGTTCCCAATGGGAAATTCCATTGGGACCAAGTAGCACTAAATTGGTGACTTAGAAACGACGCTGTCAAGGAACGCTATGGACAGCGGAAACATGCAAGAGGAGGAGAGTTTAGTGTCGGAGGTCGTGGATGAGTCTCCTCCGTCATCCATTTTTTATTTAGAGGAGGAAAGCGGGGACGAAGATGTTGTGGAAGAGGACGCCAGGGCGGCAGAAGCTTGGTTTGGTGTAGAAGGCTTCCAGCCGTACATGTTTGAGCCCTTGCCTCGCAACGCTGCCAGTTCTGTTAGCTCTACGCCTGCTGAAGACACAGACGTCCATCCCCGTGAACACTGGGACGGAACTCAATGGGAAACGAAAGGATTCTGGTTTCAACCGTTGCGTATATTAGCTGCGACACATGAATCACGATGCTATGACAGATGACCGTTGATATGTGATTGGCTGAATTTAGGTGTTCAGGCTGACGTAGAACTAACTGGCCTGCAGAAGATAGAACATTTATATACATGTTTAACCCAGAATAATTTGACATTTAAACATGACTATCCTACAACTTTAAAGAGTTTGTCTCTAATGATCTCTTTCCCAAAAAATGAAGCTGAGAGAGAGAAAGCTCCAGGGTGTAGACGCAGAGCTTTCTTTTAACAACAGTTGGGTTTCCATTTAGATTTTTTTCATTAGAATTGAGATCAAAACTAACGTGACGTTGATGAATCCCTCGAACAAAACCAGAGGAAAGCTTTTTTTCTGGACTGAAGGACCAAATCCTCGTTTAGGTTGTTTTAGTGGAAGTAGACGCCTACAGATACACTCATCTCATTTATCACCATAATCACACTGAGATGGAAAAGGGAGCAAAGCAAAAGTAGGAGGATCGTCTGAGGCTGATGATCCAGAGGAGGACAGATGATGGGATATGATTTTTTCTCCTAGAATATTTCTGTAATTCTTTATGCTATTATATATGTTTGAGGCTCTAAGCCTGCATCCATTGGGTCCGGTCACTGTCTGCTCTCCTGTAACTTCTGCTGACCTGGAGTCAGTTCTCCTTCAGCCGGGCGCCCTCATTAGGAATTCACTCTGAACAGCTTGTTATTATCTGTGGCCCCTGGACGTGTGAATAGATTTACAAGCATTAGGGCCGCGGCTTTGAGAGGAGCATGTGTGGAGGAGGTCCGGGCCCCATTGTGTTCACAGGAGCCCTTAAATCAGCTGCCAACCCGCCCTCAAACCGCCCTGACCCCACCCATCAGCTCAACGGTCGCAGCAGAAGCTGACAGAGTTGAATGGATTACAAATCAGACAGAAAAACGTCTCGTTTTGGTCAGGATTACAGAGATGATTACATAGACATGTATGGTTAATATTTAATCACACATTTTAATTCAACTTTAGTCTTAATAGGATGACATACTGCATGTATTTGAAGAACCTTGAATGCATGCATGCTCAGGATGAGGCATTGCTGCAAAGACTCAATGCAATCTGTTGGGTTTCCTTAGACAGAAACTGCTCGACCAATCTCAGTAATCAGAGGAGGATTTACCATCAGGCAACACTAGGCAGTTGCCTAGGGCCCCAAGTTCCTGGGGGCCCATAAAACTCTTCAAGAAAATTCAAGAAAAAATGCACTTTTTTTAAGAAAAACTTACTTATTTTTCCAGTGAGTAAACAGGCAGCATCTATCATACACTGATAAAAATCTTAAGACCAGTCAAAAAATTGCAAGAATTTGCATTTTGCACTATTGGATCTAAAGAAAGGCATTGCTTATGCAGCTCAGCAATCCTACCACGTTCAAAGTCAGTGAGCGTTTTTGCTTTTGCCATCAGGAGGTCTTGACAGAGTAAAGACTTGACAGAAAATGAACTGGAATCCAGATTTTTGCAGCTTCAAAGACTATGGTCTTAAACTTTTGATCGGCTGAAAAAATAATGTTTGAGTGTAAATCCAGTTTTCAGAAAATTCCCTGCTCAAAAGTTCTTCTCTCTTGCACAGATTTTTTTCCTTTAACATGAACGTGAAGCTCTACTTTAAACCTTCTTAAGATCCAATTGTGCAAAATGCAAATTCTTGCAATTTTTTGACTGATCATAAGATTTTTATCAGGAGTGTATTTTCTGGGTCTGCCTACAACTCACCCATTTCTGGAAATCTATATTTGATGCTCTAGAAACTATCCTCCAATACCCTTTAGAACGGAGGTCTTCTACAGGGGGTCCGTGACCCCTAGGGGGTCCACAGAGGTACTGCATGGGGGTCGTGAAACTTTTGGTTTATTAGACTTTTTTTATATTCCCTCCTGCAATTTTTTCCCACTAATATAAATGTCTTTAAATCCACAATAACATGAATTCAACAGACGGTAGTAAACAGATAAATGGAGGCAGAAGATGTCTGTCAGTCATCAATGCCAGAGGCGGTTCTAGACCAAATGTTCCAGGGGGCCAGGAGGGGGCCAGCGTGTTTTTATGGGGGCCCAGAAAATCATGAAATAAAAAAAAACAGGGCAAAAGGGATTCAAGTATATTAATATAGCTGCATGAAGTGAAATTCTATTCAATTAGGTTTAATTTAAATTATTTTCTTATTAGGTCAATATACATTCATAATTTAGGAATTTTACATATTTTTGACTAAATTTAAGTTAAAATTACTGTTTTCTATAAAATCTGAATTAGAACTCATGAAAAACTGATAAATTCAGCCGTAACAATTAGAGCAATTTGATTTGAAAAAAACATTTTGCAGATGAAAACTGGGATCCTATCTCAACCCCACTGAAGCTATCACCTTATTGTTTTTAGATAATTATTAAAACAGAATTTGTAAAGGAAAAAAAAAAAGAAATAGATCCAAAGGAAATTTCAGTAAACATGTCTATTCCAGCGCAGATCATCATTAGAATTTCTTTGAGTATTATGTCTTCAGTACAGGAGCCATAACAGGGGCCAGGACCTGATCTACAGGGGCACTGGCCCCCGTTGGCCCCTGTCTAGAACCGCACATGATCAATGTACACATTCAGCGACACACAGGAGCTCTTTCAAGCTTCAGAACACCTGTCCCATCAACCAGGAATCAGAATCAAATATACTTTAATTATTATTATTTTACGCTATTTTTACTTTGAATTATATCCATCCCCTGAATGATGGGGCGGGACTACCAAGGGGTGGGTGATAATTACAGAACTTATTCCAGAATTTGTACTCTACATTTGGATACTAAAAATGAAATAAACCTTGTTTAAAAAAAAAAAAGGTTTCAAACTAGTATAACTTAGTCCAGAATAAGGTGCAACTGCAGCCAAGAACAGACCTAAAAAGTCCAAAACCGAGTAAAACCAGTCTGGTACAGGTGTAGGTACCTGATCTGCTCGGAGCTCCGCCCCTTCTTATGACATCAATATATGGCAACTCCAGTCGGACAAACTGTATTCCACCCATTTCTTAAGAATCAAATCTCTTCTGGAGCCTTAACATATTATTCCCTATATTTGCAATTATTTTACGTTTTATTTGTGATCTAAAGCAGCCGAGATGCGAAAGAAAAATTTTAGCTAATTTTTATTCTTTTAATTAAGATCTGAGGACAGGAAGGAGAAATAAAATCCTAAAAATGACTTTCCTAGAAATTTTAGACAAATCAAACAGTTACTTTACTTGTAGAAAATGAATGGTTGTTAAAAGTAGTGTAGCTTAATGTGGCTAACTGAGCGAGCTAAAAGAGGCTAACCTGTTAGCTACTGAGCACAGCTAGCTACAGCGCTACCCAGTTCTTTATATCAGGGTCTAACAGGTACTTTGTTCACCAGAAACTGAATTTTTTTTTCAGTTTTTGTTATCAATCTGTCATTAGACACGCTAACGCTACATATGCTCAGCACACTGACGCTGTGTGATGTTATTATGGTTGTCAGGGCAACCACAATGTTTTACATCATGTGGCAACGTTCCCCCAATCATGTAGCGTAACGTCTTCGGCATGCGCGGGGCCCGAGCAGATCCGGTAGCTACAGTTTAACCCAAATGGGTTTAAACCCAAGAAAAGTAAAAGAAAAATCCGACCAAAGTCTAAAGCATCCAAATTCAGAACCAGGTTTAAATAAATGTGTCAGTTTGAATCCCAAACTAGGCTAATACCACACAGAACCCGTACGGTTCCAACAAAGACCTGAAACCAGGCCAGAACCAGAACCAGTTCCTCCGCCGGTTCATATGCCAGCATCCTGATCAGAGGCGCTGAAATCTGATCAGAAAGTAAAGTGGGACCTGCGGCTCGGTGAATATCTGAGAGGCTTTCAGCCCAACAAGGCGATTAGAGCTAAATGCGAGCCGCGCTAATCAGACGGAGATGGTATCACTGCAGCTGGGTCTGGTTCTGGAAAGCTGCTCAGCTGTCACCCACCCACGCTGACCTCGGAGTGAGATAAGATCTTTATAACAGCTGCTGCACCTTCGCTGCTGATTAAAAAGCACCTAAAAGTTTTTACACCCCTTCTAAGCTGTTGATCCGTTCCAATATGGCAGGCTGTCAAAAAGTAGCATCATGAGGTAAAAGGAGAGCAAATCACAGCAGTCATCCTTGTTCTTTACTAAATATTAAATCATGTTCTGCTCATCACGCCCCTCTAAACCGAGACCCCAAAATAAAACTCCCTCCAGAGGTTTTCTAACTGCTATCCAGAGACTGTATTGTCATTATGAACACAAGACATTTCCATTTTTTAACTTAATATATCACAGAACTATGGAGAGCTGTTCCTGGCCGCTGCCTCGAGGCGCCACAATCATATTATCCATATATAGAGGGCAGCTGGGCTTAGTTTAAACTGAGTCTAATGGCATAAAATAATGTAGGACACACAGTAAACATGGAGGAAGGTGGTCTACTCAGAGGAGACCAGAACTGAACTTCTCTGAGAAGAAAATACAGTTTAGAAAAACCAGCACTGAACACATCATCCCCACAGTGAAGCACGGTGGAGGCAGCATCATGCTGATGGATAGGCAGAGATGGCAAAGTACTCACTTTCCGTACTTGAGTAAAAGTACAGATACTTGTGTTAAAAAATACTCTGGAAAAAG
>NW_015150636.1:1226226-1229863 GCF_000732505.1 Cyprinodon variegatus | reverse complement strand
GTTTTTTCTCTGGCCAGAAGTTCGATGGCAAATCCTCCCTCTTCAAGTTGGCGATCCAACGACCAACCCGTCCGTGACGTCACTGCCGGAAGATGGCCGCTCCCAGACTCAGTGATCACGATAAAAAATCATTATTATTTTTTTTTTACACTAAATTCATTAAATCACCATGAAATAATTAGTTTTACGTATAAATAATGATCTATTGATTAACACAAATAGATTAAATCCATAAAACATTTGCATTTTGTAAAGGAGAACATCATCAGCATACGGTTCAATCACCCTGTAGATTATTACCTCATAGATTAATGTTTCCAAGCCTTTAATTCTCTTCATTCTGGTGGATTTCTGTCAGTTTCAAGACATTTATGATGTAAAACTTTATCAGACCGAAAAATGAATATGAGTCCAGAATTGGGGGCTTCATAAAAATCTGGTTTATTACCTGCAGAGGGACCGACTCCAGACCCCCACAGCTGCTCTTCTTTGACTGTCCTGTTCTGCTCTGAAGTCACACATCAGTTCTACGTCATGATATTGATCAGAACTAGAAACACGGATCTATACCTGCAAACAGGTTTGCTGTTTACACTAAGAGGTGGTTAAAACCAATGAGGTTCCAGCATCGGATAAAAGGTCACCTTTTCCAACATCAGCTGACGTTGCTTTACTTATTTGAGCCGCTTTAAAAACACCTTTAAAGCTCTAAATCCTTCTAAAATTTGACCTTTGACCTCTGAGGGCCCTTTATTTGACCTCTGAGGGCCCTTTATTTGTCTTCTCAGAAGGAAACCATGAAACCATCAGATGGAAACCATTTTCGGATTAAAGTTTAAACAAATTTATTTAATGTTGATTTATTTTTAATCAGTTTATCATTGTATCTTTATTATATATTTTTCTTACATTTTCCTTAATTAAAAAGAAAGAAGGTACGGGTTTTAATTAATAGTCAGAAAACAAAAATATGAAAGTATAGAAACAAAATTCACTTCATTAAACCCTTCAGAAATAAAACAAAAAAATGAATTTTGGCGAGATTGTTTCCATCTAGAACTTCCTCTTAAGATGCTTTTTATAGAAGAATCAAAGAGCTCAACTGGGACATAATGATGAAAGAAAAACAGGAAATCTGATTCTCAGTTTGGTTTTATTGTTTTTTTGGACACTTAGCAAAAAGTTACTGCAGAAACATCCAGAGCAGTTTGAGAGCAAAACACACAGAAACACAAGAAGTGAGCAATAAATAAAGGAGAAGGTGATTGCAGAAGCGGCTGATGACATTACTGATTGTTTTAGAGACACTTGAACACATCACAGCCCCAAGACAACTCAACTGATTACAGCAATAAATAATTAATAAATAGAGTAATAAATAAAAGTGATGTTTTAAGGCGGTTTGACAGCAGAAGGCGGCTCTAAGTGAAGAAGCGGTACAGCTACTCTATCCTCTGCCTGCTGCAGCTACTGATCCAGTCCTATTAAAGCTACAGTGATGGGAACAGGCCTGTCCAGAACCAGACCGGGTCGATTTGGACCGGACCTCTCTTAGGTCTACCAGCTAATAGCACTTGTGCAGATTCTAAAGTTTCCCCCAATCGGAGGAAAGTGCCCATGAGCAAGGCACCCTGTCCCAGCAGCTCTGAGTTTCCTCTCAGAGAAAAGCTGCAAAAAAACATAAAAAGGCAAAATTTCGGAAAAGTGGGAAAAATTCCCGGCCTCAGCAGGCGGGGCGCAGCGGCACCTGCAGCAGGATCACCTGGCGGCTCTCGGACGGGTGGCACTTGTTGATGTGTCGGGTGAGTCCCGGCGAGCTGTGGAACAGGGCGGGGCAGTATTTGCAGGGAAACACCTGGGCGGAGTGCAGCAGGCGGAGGTGGCGCTCCTGGCCGCCTCTGCTGCTGAAGCTTTCCCCGCACACGGGACACGCGTGTCCGGTGGACGCGCTGAGGTTGAGCGGGCCCGCGCTGATCCCGCAGCCTTGCGGCTCCTTGTGGTCCTGCTGCGGCTCTGCGGGTTTCTGGTGAGACGCCAGGTGCTTCCTCAGGTACGCCTGGCGCTTGAACCTTTTCCCGCACTGAGGGCAGTCATACAGTCCGTCCTCCGAACCGGACTCGGACGGTTCGGGGCTGGATGAGTCTCTGTCGCTGCAGTCCTTGCCGGATGCCGCCGGCTCGCTGTGCGCTCCGCTCTGCGGCCTGGGTTTGTGCCACCGCCGGTGGGAGGCCAGGTTGGCCGGGCAGCTGAACACCTTGTCGCACTCGGGACAGCGGTACTCGACCCGAACTATCCTGGAGCATTTGTGCTGCGCCAGGGAGAACGGGTCCTGGTAGGATTCGCGGCACAGCTGGCAGACAAACCCATCCAGGAGGGGGCGCTCACCGCCGGTCGGCTTCTGCTCCAGCGGAGCCTCCTTGATCTTCAGCCCCAGGACCGGGGACGTGGTGACGTCGTCCTCAAAGTGCAGTTTCCGGATGGCTTTGGTCTTCTTGGAGGGGGGCGCCTTGGCTCTTCGCTCCGCGTCACCCGCCGGCCGCTTGGCCCCTGCCGTGGGGAGAGCTCCGGAACCGGTCTTCAGATCGATGGGGGCGAACAGGTGGTCCAGCGCGGGGAGAGCAGCCGGCGTGGGGAAGGACTCTGCGGAGACCGGGGAGCCGAGGCTGAAGCGCCGCTCCGAGGCGCGCTCATGGTCCTGACTGACGGGTCGGGTGGGGCTGTAGAGAGCCTGGCACACCGTCTCTGGATTCCCGAACTGCACCGGCTGGGCGGCTGGATGTGATGCCGGAGCAGCGGGCGCCGCTCCGCCGGTCTGAGCGCGCGGGGGGATGAAGGAAAGGCGCGGCGGAGGCGCATCGGCGGCCGCGCGCTCCGCCTCCTCCTCGGAGCGGACCCGGTAGGACACCGGGGTGGTTCTCCTGCTCCTCTTCACCAGGAAGCCTCTGGGCATGTTCGGTCCGGACGGGAAGATGGAGGCGCTTCAGGTTCGCTGCGGGAATCAAATAAGAGCTGCGCGTAAAAGCCAAACATCGGCGGCGCGTTTCCGCTCCTTCCTCCGGTTCTGATCCACTGTTGTTCTCAGATCAACATAGCTGCACTGTTTTTAAGTCCACATGATGACACCGCTCCCAACCTCCCCACCGACCAATCAGGAGCGGCCCTGATCCCCGTGGATTTGGGGAGTGGGTGTGGGAGGGGGGGTGTTTGCAGATTGGAAAGCAGATGTACCTGAGGGGTTTTATTAGCCCCCCCTCCCCCCTACGACACACGCCAGCAGCCTCCTGCTTTCACGGTCTGATGACTTTCTATAGAATCCACGCGTGTCCTGCTCCGGGTGGGTTCCCGTTAAACTTTGGATTCAAACTGAGCAGAAATGTCTTTAAAATCAAATCAGCTTTATTCAGAAAATGTTTCATTCTGCATCAAACTCCAGGATCGATGAGGGCGTTTCACAAACCGAACCCTGAGCTGGACCCACTGGCCCCTCGGCGGAGGGGCCCCGCAGCCCGGGGGCCGCGCTGACAGTTAACTCCGTCTTTCAAACATACATAATTAACGAGCAGAGGAGGGAACCTGCTTTGCATCACAATGGAAGCTGAGCTGCAGCTCCTCCTGATTGAAGGAAATTGCACAGTTG
>NW_015150636.1:1223169-1224886 GCF_000732505.1 Cyprinodon variegatus | reverse complement strand
AGCTTTTTACCCTAGTAAAAGTGTAAAAGTACAATTTTAAAACTACTTTAAGGTAAAGGTACATAAAAGTAAAAGTAATGCAGGAAACAAATGTTAAGGCCAGAAGCTTTACTGCTCTACCCTATTAAAGGAACATTTTTCTACATTACTTACTTTTACTTCATTTTCTTAGTTTTATAACTAATGGTAACAGTATCAAATGTAACTTTGCATCATGTTGAAAAACTATTTATTTTGGTATGTGGTGAGCAACAAGTTGGGGCAGCACCGAGTCCAGCCACAAAAAAATAATTGTCTGGATGAAACTAATTATTTTGATGATTTTTATTACAGGCTATAATGAAAATGAGCTTAAATGAAACAAAACTAATGAATAATTTTTTTAAATGTAAGGAGAAGAAGTAAAAAGTCGTCTAAAAAATAATTACTTATTTATTTAGCTGAGTACTACAGCTGAGTACTACAGCTGAGTACTACAGCTGAGTACTACAGCTGAGTACTACAGCTGAGTACTACAGCTGAGTACTTCATCCACCTCTGCTTGTTACCAAGGGAATCCATCCATTAAAGTTGGAGCAGCGTTTTCTTTAGATGCGTCTCTCAGGTTCTGCTCTGTGTCCTTTCAGCAGGCTGGTTCTGGTTCTGAACCTGGTTCTGGTTCCTGTTGGACTCGGGTGTTTAAACATGTCAGGGACGTTTGTTCGGACTGACGTCTGACCAGAACACACAGAACCTGCGATCCGTTCAGCAGCCTGAAGGTCTGTGAGTCGGTGTTCAGACACCAGCAGCCTGAACCAATGCAGACATATGCTGTGGGTGTGTGCACAGCTCAGCCTCATTAGCATACAGCTGAACGCCGTTCACCCCCCCTCCCCCTTTCAACATGGTAGCTGCTGCAGAGAAAGTGACTGTAACGGGTTCTAGAGACGGGCCTGATCTAACAGAACCAGAACTGAACAGTTTCTATGGAGCAGCAGTGAAATGGAGGCCAAGGAAGGGAAGGTGTTGGATGAAGAGCAGCAGGGAGTCTGGAGCTGGGGGGTGGGGGGGTGGATGGGGTCTGATTAAACCTGCAGAACTTCTGGTTCAGATCCCGGTCGCCTACTGAAGCTCAGCAGGTGGTCCTCCATCACTTTCTTCTCATTAGAGAACAGGCGTAACTTTGTGAAGGACTGGTGTGGACGTGTCCCCACCAGTAATCTCCAGTTCATCCAAAGCTAACAGGTTGGATGCAGCTATCAGAGCGGTTTGAGTCTGCTCCCATGTCCCGCCTCTCGGTGTTACATCATCAGATCTGTCGCTTTCAATCATCTGATTTGCCGTCTCATTTCACTGCGTTCAGAGTCGCTACGTGTTTGGATGAGAGACACAGCATCACTCTGAATATTAACCTGCATCTACGTCGATGTTTAAGTAAAAGTTAGGAGACAGAAAAAAAATACAGATGTCACCGGGAAATCTGTTTGTTAGACATCTGGAGCTTTTTTTTTTCAAGCTAAAAACGGCAACAGATTATAAGTTTATACAAGTTAGTATTATAATGCAAGAAGCTTGAGAAAACATTGTTTAAATTCTTTTTTTTAATTTTTTATTCCACGTATGCCAGTGTTTTTGACAAAGTTTCCGTACGTTGGCACACACTGGCTAAATAGTCAAGTTGTTACAGCGCCATTAGGGGAAGTTCTTGATATATTCTAGCCTGGTGAGACCATCCTGA
>NW_015150636.1:1216732-1220506 GCF_000732505.1 Cyprinodon variegatus | reverse complement strand
GACACAGGACCATGAAATAATTAAATGCACACTGAAATATTTATATATATTTTTTATAAAATGAAGACGTATTTTATTAAATGAATGACACATTTATATATTTAATTCCTTATTTATTTAATGAATTACACATTTAATTAATTATTGACACATTTAATTATCTATTTAACGCTGTATTTATTTATTTAATTTTGGAACTTTTTATCCTCCATATCCATCAGCCCCCACCTGAGAGCCCCCACCAACTTTCATTACAAAGTTACACCCTTGCATTAGAGCAACACGCTGTAACTTTGAGCCACTAGGGGCGCTAGACCTGCTGAAGGTAGCGCTGCTTCCAGCATAACTGCCTCCTCTGCTAACGGCTGTCAGTGGATGACAGCGAGCAGGAAGCCCAAAAACTGCATCAGAGGTTCCCTGTTTGAATGTTTGAAAAGAATCATTTAAAAACCACACATGTATAAATCTTCTAACCTTTTTATTGGTATCGTTGAACTGATCACTGATTGGCTCCTACAGTTTCTCTCTTAAAGATCTGGTTTGCTCTGGGATGGAGAACATGGGCAGCAGGTTCCTGTTATCCAGCAGGAACTTCAGAGCGCTGCTCCTCAGAGCCGCCCGTCGGTCTGCGTCACTCGGACCGGCCTGAGGAAGGCAGGGGGAGTCATCCTCAACGTCACCGTCCTGCAGACAGAGAATACAAGATCTAAAGAGATTAGGGAAAATGATCTTCTTCACTAAATGATGACAGAAGAAGGTTAGGAGGAATGAAGAGGAGGAATGGGGATGGGTTCTACACCACAACTGTAAGTGAGGAATGAAAGGGACGGACCTTCTGCTCGGGTGACATCATCTTCATCATCCTCTGATGGAGGTCGGAGAACCTGTCGTGGAAAACAGGCAAACAGCAGCTCTGCTGGAAGAAGCTGGAAGAGAAGGAGTCAGGAAACCCTTTTAGACTTCCTGCATGATCCAAGCATCGGCCCAAAGTCCGGAGGAACAGAGAACCGAACCAAGCAAAAGCCTGTTCTACAGGTTCTAGAGCATTCTGATGGTTCTGACCTGGTCTGAAGGATCAGTTAAAAGCAACATATTTGGGTTTGGTTCTTCTATATAGGATATATACAGTATAGAAACATGTCTGGGTTTCATTCTGCTCCTCTCTGTCCCGATTAAAACAATGAAAAACTTTTTTCTGCTGCAATCTTTCTAATAATTTCTTCCACAGAGGTTTCTGCGTATAGAGTTAGACTGTCTAGAATCAAACAGTAAGTGTTGAGGTTCCCAGAGATGGACTGTTCTGGCTCCTCTGTAACTTTGTGACTCAGCAAAGCCGTCCAAGCTCAGCTTTGTCCCGCCTCCCCTGACGGATCAGGGAGCTGCATAAACAGATTAGGAGGTTTGTGTTTGGGAGGGTGGGGGGGTCATGTGTTGAAACCTCAGAAGCAGGTCACCTGCTGTTTGACAAACACTAATGGAGACAAAGAGAGCAGCCTGGGATGCTGCTGCCTCTACAGAAAGCTGTTCCACATCTGCTGTGGTGCTGAAGACATTTCTGGTGTTTTCAGGAGCTCATCAGAACATGTGGGTCAGTATGACTCCTACATGACTGCATGTTTTTATACCCTCACCAGTAAAGATCATCTGTTCCTCTTGTGTTTCTCATCCTGCAGGCAATTCAGTCATTTATCTCTTTGACCTCATTCTTCAGCTTCCATATACACATGCTCCTGTTGCCAGATTAATGAAAGCCTTCGTGCTAGTCAATGTCCAGCGTTATTTTGTCGGCAGTACCAAATTTTTGAACTTGTTCTCGTCTTTAGCCGTACCTCTGTTGAACATCTCATTAGTTTTTGTTTTTGGACATTGATTTTCAGCCTGTTTCTCTGACCTTTTCCGTGACCTCTTGTCTAACCACTAGGATGTGTGAGCCCTCCGCCCGCCAACCTGTGTATGACCACCTTCTGGATAAGAGATTTACTGCTTGGCTCTGCTTCAAGATCAGATATAGATCCTGGTTCTAACCATTCAACATATTCTCATTATCAGTTCGTATGAAATCGTACGAAAAGTTATGCACAGTATTTCGTAAGTTTTTGACGTTGTTCCTCGAAAAAACAGATCAGTGCGCTTGCACAGGCAGACGGACGTAAAACTGGGAAAAACAGTGCAATAATTACTTCTTGATGTCTCTAACTAGGTTGCTTGCTGTTTTGTATCGTAGGGTCAGGGTTAGGGTTAATTGTATGTTAAATTCTATGTTATTGAATGGTGCGTAAGATGCCCATGCGCAAGGATATCTTGTCTCGAGGCAAGACGTAAAAATACGACGAAATACGATGAAAAAAACGTCAAAAATGTACGAAATTATGGTGCATAACTTTTCGTACGATTTCATACGAACTGATAATGAGAATACACTGAACCATTTTTGGTTGGATTTGACTGAAGAATTATAGTTCAGACACCGATTGGTTCATAGGTTTAGGCCACAGTAACTTGGTCACTCCTCATACAGTGACCGAACCGTTCCTGTCCCACCTGTAAAGGTCCTGGACCAGGCCCTGTCGGTAGCGGTTCAGCAGGTGGCCCAGCAGCTCCTGGTGCTTCCCAAACAGATTCAGGTAGTTGGAGACGGGGAGGGGCTTCAGGGACAGACAGGTGATGGTCTCCACCGTCTCCAGGGGGCTCAGATGAAGGCTGAAGTAGTTCCCGGTCTCAGGTCGTCCAGTCGTGATGCCTTCACCCTGAATCGTCACAGTAGAGCCAATGTTGCTGTGTCAACATGTTGCACATATTACAAGTTATTTTATTTCTAATCTTTTATTTTGGTGAACATTCTTAAACCCTATGCGTAATATTTTCCATGTAAAATCAGTGTTAAATTGAATTTTTTTCTCTCCTGTGTCACCGGTTGTAGCAGGGGGACTTTAATTACTGGTACACAACAATGCGATAGTGGCGTAGCTCTGTCTGTCCGGCTAAACTCTGGAAGCTTTAGCATCGGTAAGATGTGTTGCGATGCTCCCTGCCTGCTAGCATAATTTACTCTGTCTTAAAGTGGATATAAACGTAACCATATCATCGCTAACGCACTGCTGAATATATTTATGCTTGTCTTGGCCAGGGAAAATCGCCATTTATTTCTTTAAATTTAACAGAAATTTCCCTTATTTGCATATTTGATGATCTGCTGCAGGAAACTGAAGGCTGGTTTATGCTTAGAAACCAGGTCGTCTGCGTGTGTCGCAGTTAACGCAGATATGCCCCGCCCCTTCTGCAGGTACTCTGCTGCACCTCTCCAAAACTGTAGGTGAGCGCAGACAGGAGGCCTCTGATTGGTCAAATCTCCATCCGCTCTAAGCTATGCGTATTTCCTGTTTGGTTCCTTACCGGCTGGTTTGTTTGTCTGACCGCCATTGTGGAAAACGAAAACTAGCGTGGTGCTTTAGAACGCTGGGACCTTTTTTCCACCTGGATCCCACTTCCTCACCGCTTCGGCCGTATCTAGACCCACAGCTAGCTCCTGATTGGCCCTCTGGCGTTGTGGCGTGGAATAACGTAGCGCAGACCACGCTTCAATATTAGTCTTATCTGCTAGAAGCTCACTGCGACGCACTGCTGCAGGAGGATAACCAGCCCTTTAGAGGATCTAAAAGCCTGTGTGTGTTTACTGACTGTGTCCCCCACTACTCTTACAGGTGTGTTATGATATAAAATTGTTCTTCTGAATTCTGTTAGGTATTTTTTACTAAAGGACTGCATAGTTTATAT
>NW_015150636.1:1212830-1216385 GCF_000732505.1 Cyprinodon variegatus | reverse complement strand
AGAATGATGAAAAAGGGGTCCCTATGTCCTCCAGCAGTCTAAGCCTATAGCAGCAGAGCTATAGAGATAGAATGAAGCAGAATGATGAATAGATTCCTGTTCTAACTCTGCTCATCCACTGAGCAGCTCAGGCCTCTCCTGCTGCGCCACAGATATCTGGCGCCAAAACACAAAGTGTTAGAAACCAGCTTTGCTCATGTTGCCTCAGATTCCCAAACTCTAATATGGAAGCAGATGGAAACAGTTTTCCTGATGCAATCTGAACATTTTAAGTTTGTTATCTTTTATTGTTATTCTACTTATTTAAACTGTTGCTACAATAAGAATATGAAAAGAAAGCAGACTAATCTCACCATAAACAAATCAGCCTACAGGTACTAATAAAGTTAATTGATTAAATGATTGATTGAGAATCGGAGGCGTTGGAACGTTTGGAAACTGAGGTTTGGTCATAGGTGGTGGTTCTCCGCTGGCAGGGATAAACAGAACAAACCGGGTCACCATGCGCTTAACGAGGAACTCACACGTTGGACAGGAGGACCCGTCCAGATGCTCGGAGACGGTTTGGTCACATGCAGGAAGTGATGTCCACCAGGAAGAGTCCCTCCTGAGAAAGAGAAGACATGAAAAGCTCCATGAAGAACAGATGTCTTCTGTTTTCTGCTCTTTAGAGGAGAAAGCGTTTAATCAGAGCCAATAGATGGTTTAGGATTTAACGGAATGAATGTGTGCAGAAATGAAGCCTCTGTTGCTGAGAAACGTGAATCTGAAGCTGCAGAGACGGACAATAGTCCTCCCACTCAGCCCGACGGGCAGAGGTAATAAACTCAGATAACAGGCGGTGATGTGGCTGTGAAAAGGTCATGCGTGTGAGAAGGACAGCGCAGAGAGGCTGCTCTGTTGTTGGAACCTGCGGAGCGGCCTTGGTGACTCTGCAGAACAAAGCCGCCGGCGGTGGACTGAGCCTGCATCATAACAACAGGGCTGTGGGTGGAAGGAGGCTTTTATAATCCACTAAAACTCAGTCAGAGACCCTGGACTTGTTCTGGGTCCTGAGATCGGATCAGAACCCTGCAGGAGTTCATCAAGTTAAGAGTGAGGACGGACCTTGGATCTTAGGTTGTTTGTAAAGCGGGATCAGAAGATCTGCCTCGGACGGGGGCTCCTGCGGCGCCGCCCGGGTCGGATCCAGGAGGCACAGCAGCACGGCTGCCAGGTCCCGGCCCACCTCCTTGGAGCTGAAGCTGGAGTGGGTCCATTCGTCTGAGTGGTGCCGACAGTCGAACTTGGTGAGGGGCCCGGCGGCGTAGATTGAGGCGTCGCAGGTCAGGAAGCGGCTGGTTATCAGCAGTCGGTCAAGAAAGGGCAGGAAGCAACCAGTGATGCTCTGGTAGCTGTCATGGTCCACCCTTTTATTGGAGAGGTTGATGAAGACCTGGGAGGAGAAGATCCAGCAGAAATCAGTAGAAACAGACGGTGGATCTCAAACTGTACCACCATCTTTATTCATAAAACACTTTCAAACTAAACAGGTTCTTCACTCAGCAGATAAAAACATCCAGGAAACAGATGTTTTAAATATTATAGATATTCTTAAAACTGTAGTGGCTGATTATTGCATTTAATCTGAGGAGAATCTCAAAAGATTAATAGTCTAATAATCTGTTCTTGATTAGTATTTCAATTTCAAAAAAGGATCAAAAAGACTTTGTTTCAATCTAAGAGTGGAAGACTTGCTTAGATGGACGCAGCAGTAATAGATGTGTCAGTGCTGCCTAAATATAATCCCATCTGGATAAAATTAAAAACATAGATTATTGTGACAAACAGCTGCCTGTTGGCCTCAGATGGAGGAATCTGAATTCCTCAGTTCGTGATGATTGGCCAAGTTTCAAGGTCTATAAAGGACCAGATGAAGGTTTTTAGTTGTGTGCCTTTACACACAACAAGGTGAATTAAATAAAAAATCCTAAAAAATAACCATATCATTATAACCTTTTTTATAACAATAACAGAACAGATCTGAATTTCTGAATCGGTTCTGAACTCCTCAGTGATGAACGTTACCAGTTGGACGGCTCAGCCCTTCTGTTCAGGTTGAGATTTGTTCTGAAAGAGCGGGTCCACCTCACCTAAAAGAGGGAACTTACTCCACACTGCAGACGGAGAGGCTCTGAGTCGGTGGTGAAGGATACGGATGTGATGGGGTCGGGCGGCCCCCCGTCGTTTATCTGAGCCAGGATGCAGTTCTGGTGGACCTGGACCCGGGCCGTCCTCATGGACTCCTCCACAGCCTTCTCCACGGCGGCGTCTGGGAAGTAGGAGGCGCCTGGCGCTGAGGGGGGGAGGGTGAGGTGGATGCGGGGTCCAGGGATGCCCAGACTGAGGAGCGTCTCTACGGTGATGTAGACATCCAGGCTGTTCCCGTAAACGATGGCGTGATCTGAGGCCATCAAGAAGGAAACAGAACGGATCTGTGAAGATTTCTACAATCAGCAGATCTAACTTTACAGGAAATAGACTGAGATCATTTCCTTCTCAGATCACAGAGGCGCTCTGAGAGGGCCGACGTTCTCCCAGGAGAATCTAACAGCAGCTAAGAGCTCAGAGGAATCCACCATGGAGAGCGGGGGGGTTGGTGGCTCTGTCCATGGTGCTGAATCTTAATTCTGCTTCTTTTTACTTTAAAGCTGGATTAAATAAAAAACATCAAGAGAAGATAACCAAGCATGGGGGGTACGGAGGGTTAGGGGACAAAATGAAACAAATAAATACAGCATTAAATATGTAAATCTAAATAAATGAACTAAATAAACGTACACTTTTTTTTATCTAATACATCTTTAAATAATCAAATCATACAATTTTTAAATGCAAAAGTTAGTAAATAATTATAGCTTTTGAATCATGACATTAAATAATCAGTCATTTTTAAAATACATTTAATCTTTTAACCGATTCTAATCCTTCCATAGAAAAGCCGACGTTTGATTGGCTGACAGGAAAAGACAACTTCTTCCTTTCTACTATATTATCACTGAAAACTGGAGGAAAAAAATCCAAAAGTGGATGTAAAATAATCCAGAAAAACCTTTTTTGATTAAACAATGAAGTATATCAGTAAATACCAAATGCTTCCTGACAGGGGCTGATTAAGAAAATTTGGGGCCCTAGGCAAAGACAGGCAGAGTTCACTGCTTTTAGATGTTGTCTCCAAAGTCTCCAGTAGCAGAAAAAAGTCTCTAGATTTGGCGCTAGGAGCTTTTTAGAAATCAAAGTGCTAGAGGGGTCTGAAAAGTGGCTAAATATAGCGACTAAAGCGCTAAGTTAGCAGAGTTCGCTAAGTTAGCAGAGTTTGCTAAGTTAGCAGAGTTCGCTGCTTTTAGATGTTGTCTCCAAAGTCTCCAGTAGCAGAAAAAAGTCTCTAGATTTGGCGCTAGGAGCTTTTTAGAAATCAAAGTGCTAGAGGGGTCTGAAAAGTGGCTAAATATAGCGACTAAAGCGCTAAGTTAGCAGAGTTCGCTAAGTTAGCAGAGTTTGCTAAGTTAGCAGAGT
>NW_015150636.1:1210674-1212524 GCF_000732505.1 Cyprinodon variegatus | reverse complement strand
ACATGTTTCCAGAAGCTTCACTGTCGTTTGGAGATAAAGTGACACTTCTTGCTCCTCGCAGCAGGAGGAACAGACCCTTTATTCAGATCTTGACTCCATCAGAGACAAACACACATTTCCATGCACTCTGCGGTTCCCTTTAGTGGCTGTAGTGAAATATGGAAATAAACATGCTATTTCTGAGCATCTTCTGTTGTAATTTGCATTTATTAATGCTTTTCCTTCATGACTTAGATCAGCCAATTAGTGAGAATAAAAGCCTCACTGTGGATGGCAGCAATTCCTTCAGAGAGCAGATTGATTTTCCTAATGACTCTGTGTATCTCGCTGCCTCTCAGACACCGATCTGATAATGGAAACATGGATGGAAGAGGCCGACCTGATTCACAGAGATGAAAGATTTCTCTTCAGCTAATTAGCGGCTAATTATAGCGGAGCACTTCAGCGTTGACTGGCGCAGCAATGACATGCTGCTGATTCATTTTAGGGCCCGGCTTTGGATGGAGGAGGGGTCCACTTACCCTCTATATTCAGGAAGTTGTCCAGGAGCCAGCGGTGGGCGGCCATGCCGTCATGGAGGTCGTTGATGGTGAAGAGGTTGGAGGGGATGGGCCCCGTGAAGCTGCACTCCAAGACCTCGGGGTCCAGCTGGCTGTTTGTAACAGGCTGGGTGATATCCACCCCGGTGGGACAGGGGACCTGCAGCAACATCCCGGGTTAGACTTCAGAAAACTGAACCAAAAAACATTTAAAGATGGATTGATGGAGGAACAGATTAAAGCACAATGTAGATATACAGTAGCAACCATTAAAAATGGCCCCTCCCACTCAAACGCCAGCCAGCTTCCAGCCACTGGAGTGACCCCCTCTGCATATATTTTTACTCCTCTCTTTCACTGAATTACAGGGTCTGACCAGCAGATGGCGCATCTCTTTAGAGCTTAATGTCCACAAATTATGACAGAAAGAATATTTTGGTAAAAAGATTGTTGTTGATTGATGTTTAAAAAAGGACCAGCCAAGGAAAGTCAGGACATTTTGAATGGCTTCTACTGTAGCCGCGTATGCCCGACGTCCCAGAATCTCCTAAAACGCTGGAATATGCCGAACTTCCGTGTATTTTTTCAATTTTGTGTGTATGCATAGAGTATTGATAATGTATGGAGCCCCTAAAGGGACATGGAGGGGAAAAAAAGAACTTTTGCGAGATCCCGCAAAAGTTATGCAGGATCTCGCAAAAGTATTGCGAGATCCTGCACAACAAAAAAGCTGCTCAGAATTAGTTGTATTATCTAGTTTGGATGAAAAAAAAAAGAATTTTCTTTAAACAAATCAAATAATCTTAACAATATTCAGTCTTACTAAGAAAATACATTGAAAAACAAGTGTAATAAGACCAAAATGCTGAATTCAAGTTTATTAAACTTGTATAGATTTTCCTTTTTTGCAGTGCATGTGTTTTGAAAAGCGTGTGAAGAACTTTTTTCAGTTTATTATTAAGTCTCTGTAGTTTACGGAGACTTAATAGTATTGGCTAGTACTGTAATATATTTTTCTCCTTTGCTCTTACGATGGTTGGTTTGGTTGTTTGGTGCTTTCTGAGCATTTCCAGCAGCAGGATTTTTAGTTGCTCTGTAACAGACGTTTGTCTCACCTGGTACTGAAGGCCTGTGCAGAGGATCAGGTAGTCATATCGGACCTTCTTCCCATCAGAAACCAGGACGAATTTGGACTTTCTGTTGATCTTCACCATCTTTCCTTCCATCACACGGATGCAGGAGAGCAGGGGGGTCTGGGCCAGGCCTCTGCTGCTGAAGGCGTGGCTGCAGGAGATGGAGAGGAGGTGGAGA
>NW_015150636.1:1208753-1209696 GCF_000732505.1 Cyprinodon variegatus | reverse complement strand
CTGGACTCACCCCAGCTGATCCTACACCAGCTGTTAAAAGATCACATTATCCTCCAATCCAATAAATATGTTATCCATCCATCATCCATCCATCCATCCATCCATCCATCCATCCATCCCATGGACGCCCAGGAGAAGACCAGTGGCTGGAAGTTGGAGGGGATTTGGCTGGGAGTCCCGGGGGGGGGAGTGGGCTGCCATTGGGCCGGCGTTTTACTGAGAAGGGTCATTTTTAATGGCTGCTACTGTAAGAAAACGACAGCCGTCCCTCCATCAAGCACCTCGTGGACAGAAATCCAACTTGATGATGGTCGTAGTTTCCAGGGAAACCATGGGTTGAAATCAGGGTGAGGTTGGTGAGTCTCAGGTGGGGGCTGGAAGAGGACAGACAGAACAGAAAGAAATAAAAACCAGGAACATGCAGACACCAGACTAATGCAGAAGTTGGTCTCAGCGGGTTGTGGAGCTTTTAATAGAAGGTGGAGCTGAATTAACCAGTGTCAACAGAGACATGGCTGTCAGACAACAGCTGATCGTCAATTATTTGTTAAAGAAAGACAAATCCGAGCCGTTTTACTGAAGGTGTTGATCCTTTATCCTCTAGATGTCTCTCTGAGAGCTGAAACACTGACATGATCGTCAGAGAAGGAAAAACAGTTAGAGATCATCAAAGCAGCATTGAGGAGCAGACCTAAGGATGGAGCTGTTAGAAGGAGCCTGGTTGCCATTGTATGACAGACTATAGAGGGCATGGAGGAGCTGGTGTTTTAACCAGCAACCAGCTCTGATCAGCTGCATGGAAAAATACCATCTGATGAAAGCTGGCGGTAATTACAGCGAAAAGAAAAATCAACCTGCTTGGCTCAGTTTCCTCATTTAAATGTATAGTGGAGGATTTTCCCCAACTTCCTGGGGGCCCCATAAATGGTTGGTTAATCCAACT
>NW_015150636.1:1203011-1205590 GCF_000732505.1 Cyprinodon variegatus | reverse complement strand
ATCTGCTGGGCGGAGCTCCAAGCTTTCTTTCTGAAACGAGTTGTGGTTTGATGAATTTATTCTTGTAATTTTATGACTTTATTCTCGTAATGTTACGACTTTATTCTCAAAATAAAAAAATGAGAAAATCTCTGTCCTAATACTCTGTCGTACAATAAAAACGCTCGCTCTTGGCCAATAAAAATGTTGTTGCTAACGACCAGCGGGCCAATAGAAATGCATCTTTGCTCGTCCCCCCAGAGGAAAGCCCGCCCCCAGAGGTGGACAGCACGTGATAAGAGAAAACACATTTTAAAAAGAATGGAATTAATTAAACTCAATATAAAAATATGAAAAAATAATGACTGAAAATATAAAGATAGAAAAAAAAAATATGAAAAACTAACATTTTTTTTGGGTTGGTGGACAGTCCCTGTCTCAAGTCGAGGACTTCAAGTATCCCGGAGTTGACAAGTGAGGGACTGATGGAGCGTGAGATCGAAAGACGTATCGGTGCGGCGTCGGCAGTGATGCTGTCGCCGTATCGGACTGTCGTGGTGAAGAGGGAGCTGAATCGGGGGGCAAAGCTCTCAATTTACCGATGGATCTACGTTCCCACCCTCACCTGTGGTCATGAGATCTGGATAATTAAAGGACAAGATCGCAAATATTAGCGGCCAAAATGAGTTTCCTTCACAGGGTGGCTGGGCGCACCCTTCCAGATGGGGTGAGGAGCTCAGTTACCCGGGGGGAGCTCAGTTACCCGGGGGGAACTCGGAGCAGAGTCGTTGCTCCTCCACTATGTCTGTGAGCTGGCCTGGTGGCGCCTCCCCCAGAGCAGCTGGAGGAGGTGGGAGTGGATCAGGAAGTCTGAGCATCTCTGCCTCAAGGATAGAGACGAAGAAAAAGGATGGATGGATTTTTTTTTTTAAACAACCAAAAAACTGTATTTTATTTATTAATTTCCATCAAACCAACAAAGTTCCCTGCTAGGACCCGTGTTCCCCATATGTAGAAGGTGGAAGGATGTGAGCCGCAGCTCTGAGGCATAACGGCTCATTATGGGACAGAATCAGCGCTTCTGGATCCGTTCTGTTATCAGACAGTGACAGACGGCCACGGTGACCCTTCAGGCTGACCGCGGCGGGCGGAGGGCCGAGCCGCCGCTCAGCTCTTTATCTGTCCGAGCCTGACCCAGCCGCTGATGGAGCTACAGAGGGGAGGGGGGGCTCAGGGAAATCAGTTTAGGGTTAGAAAGCTGAGAGGGGGTGGAGGTTTGGATGGAGCTGATAAACGGCCTCAGCAGCCGGCGCTGACCCACAGTTCACCCTCTGAATGTGTCGCCTCCTCAGCATCGCTCTAACGGCCTCATTAGTCGGCTCATTAGTGACGGCAAACACAGATCGCTGCCGCAGATCCCGACCAGTGGCTAATTAACGGGGGCTGGAGCAGGACCAGCTGAGCGGCAGGCCTCACGCAGCTGCCTGCTCCGGCCCCAGCAGCTCCCTGATATCTCCCTCTCCCAGAACAACGGCTCTGGTTGCCTGGCAGCTATCGGTCAGCTCTTCCTCTGCAGCCCCCAGCTCCCCATTGTCCGCCCAGCAGCTCGGCTCACAGGGAGGACAAAGGACGGCATGCAAAACGTCCACCGGGGACTCAAGGAACCATTCCAGGGAATAAATTCCCAAAGTAGAGACTTCAGAGAGACGAAGCTCTCCTGTAAGTCAAACTGCCTCTGACTCGTGGCAGAGAAACATTTCTTGGATCAACATCTGCCAGATGTTTATCTCGCTTCTATCAGACAGGATGCAATTCTAAGCTGACATCTCCATCAGCAGCTGCAGAAATCCCTGCGGACACCTGGCAGGTCTGAGATGCTGGAGACTTTCAGGAACGTTCTTCACTCAGCAGGTGAATCAGGCCGAGGTGTCAGGATTAGGGTTAACATTTAGGAAGGGTTTGAGCTTGTCCTTATTCTCTCACTATTAACTTTAGAATAAGATTTAATCCTAAAACTGGGAAATCAGCAAATCAAAAGGGAGAAAAGCTTGAGGATTTAAAGGGACCTTTGTCCTTCAGAGAAGCATGGAACCAAAAAGAGGATTTAGTTTCCTTCTACAGGCTCTTTGGGCTCAGTAAATGTCTCAGACACTGGAGGAACCATCATGGGGGGGGAACCCCTGCATGGGATGTACCAGCGACAGAGAGCTGATTAAATCCTAGCAGCACAGCAGCAATAGAGGCCCAGATCTACCAAACCAGGCAGGATCTCAGGTCAGGTCATGCAAAGAGGCCCCAGACACAATCCAGCATGACCTGAAGGGAATACATCAGATTTAAATAATATTATTTGTCATGATCACTGAGTCTGGGAGCGGCCATCTTTGCCCAAATATAGTAGCCCCTCCCTCCTGCCATCTTCCAGCAGTGACGTCACGGTGCGGTAAGCCTAGCGCCATTCTCCCCGCTTTCCAAGCTAAATCAATGGGAACTACTAGACACATCTGCAATCAACAACAATTATTGAAGATTTCCAGAGGACTTCACCATTCGATGAGGTTCTGTAGGCCGCCTTAGATGGAGGAGACCCAGACCCAGAG
>NW_015150636.1:1201008-1201953 GCF_000732505.1 Cyprinodon variegatus | reverse complement strand
GAAAAAAGACGTCATTAATCCGTTACTCTCTGCTTCGCATAGAGCCCTGATTGTCGCCATGACTTGGATAATAGCGCGTTGTGACAAACACCAGATACAGCACTGGGACTTGATCAACAGCCGATACCGCACCGTGACGTCACAAACCAGTAGGTGGCAGTAGTGTTCTTTGACAAACATGGACGCCTCCAGTAAAGCCTTTCATACACTGTATGATTTTTTGCCCTTTTTGGCTGATCTTCCATTTGTGCGAGAATTTTTCGATAGGGCCGAAGTTCAGCCTGATCGTGCTTCATGAATCAGCCTCTAACTACCACCTCCCCATCAGGAATCAGAAGGTCGGGAGAAAATCAAGCATGTTTGAAATTTAGTCAGCCGTCTGAAGGTGGTTGTGGGCAAATCGCTCAGAAAAACCCAGCAGCATGGCGGGGGGGCAATGAGTGAAATGGAGTTCTTTCTGTCAAACTGACAGACCGTAGTAGCCACGTTAGCTCAGCCATGTCTTTGTCCAAATACGTCTTTTCATTTTTAGGGCTTTCAGCACAACATTGCACAAATTTCCAAGGCAGCGCGTTTCACTGCAGTAAGTTTCATATTCCTCTTCTATTCGTTTGGCTTCCAGATAGACGAGTCCGAGTAGCGCCATCTCACTGCGGAACTGAGTCCCACCTGGTGTTTAGACGTACAGTGAGAGCAGGTAGATCGCATCAGAGCGTTGAGAAGAAACATCGTTAGCTGTGAACTTTTAAACTCTGCGGTTTCATCGTATAGTTTGAGCTGTAGCTGCGTGCAACGATTAAATAATCGCACTGGGTACGCCCGGCTCTGAGCACAGTCAAATGAACCGCTAGGTGGCAGTAGTGTTCTTTGACAAACATGGTTCCAGTGAAGCACATTCAAATGAAAATGACTCTGAATTAAAAACACTGATCATTTATTGAACAG
>NW_015150636.1:1195141-1196083 GCF_000732505.1 Cyprinodon variegatus | reverse complement strand
CCAGCTCTGCGCCTCCCACCAGGGGCAACTCCAGAGTGGAAGAATGTCCAGCGCCTCTCAAGGAGACTGGTTCCAGAGCCAGAGCCATGCGTCGAGGTAAGTCCAACTATATGTGGCTGGAACTTTTCAACCTCGCGCACCAACTCAGGCTTTTTCCCCAAGAGCCAGCTTCTTCAGCCAAGGGTCAGAACGCCAGGGTCCCCCCCCTCGATTGCCACCCATCACACAATGTACATGAGGAAACCATGATAAACTGGAGAAACACCAAGGCAATTAGAGAGACTCTGTATAGTGGTCATTAGAGCACTGCAGACAGAAACCCCCACGGTGGGGAAGAGGCTCCAACAGAGACCTGGAGAAACATCAGAGATCTCGGTCCTGACGTGCATGACGAGGCAAATGAACTAAACTTTATGGAGATGTGGCACCCAGGGAGCAGTCTGGCGTTAAGGGACCCATAGTGGCAGTCTGTGGGAGTGGGGCTCGAACTCAAAACCTCAGGATTCCAAGTGCAATGCCCTAACCACTGGGCCACATCTCCCCTAACAGGGATTTCTGTGGCACATTTTCATCTCTCAGGCTCTTTGGTCTGAGGCAAACTTGGAAGAGACAGCTGCTCCAGAGGGTTTCTGTTAGAGAGGGACTGCAGGACAGAGAGGAAGACTGAGGTCAACCAAAAGGACTCACCAGAAACACAACTCCTCCAGTAAAGACAGCGCCGTGTCTGAGGCCCCCACCACCACCACGCTGGTGTTGATCCGCACCTTCTGCTCCATCCAGAAATGTTTGCTGATCAGGTTAAGGGCAAACGGAGCCTAAACGACACAGAGAAAACAGATTTTATCAGAGACAGAGACCACAGCGTCTTATGGAGACAGAGACCACAGCGTCTGATAGACAGAGACCACAGCGTCTGATAGACAGAGACCACAGCGTCTGATA
>NW_015150636.1:1189728-1193543 GCF_000732505.1 Cyprinodon variegatus | reverse complement strand
ACAGAGACCACAGCGTCTGATAGACAGAGACCACAGCGTCTGATAGACAGAGACCACAGCGTCTGATGGAGACAGAGACCTGTTTGTTTTTTGTATTTATATTGACATATTTTGGTGTTTTTTTTAGTTTAGCTTTTATTTATATAAATTTTTATTTTATTGTATTTTTTTGTTTAGTTTTGATGTTTTTATTTTTACCTTTTTTAGTGATTCTTCTCTTTAGTTTTTTATTTGTAAGTTAAATTCTGGATTCTAAATCTTTTCCCCAAAGACGTCAATTAACAGGATTTCAGGGAAAATCAGAACATGATTTCACCCTAAAAATAAATGAAGTAAAGTGGATTTTTGAGCTGCTGTGGGCTGCAGACCGCAGCGGCGCCTCCTCAGAGCTCCATGAGACGCCTCCAAGAGCGAGGAGGTGATCAGATAAAGGCTGATGTCAGGAGGAGCAGGTGCAGCTGCTCTCATCACCTTTACAGAGGCAGAGAGAGAACAGGTGGTTAAACTGTGAGGAAGAGGAGGCTGAGCTCAGAGATGAAGCTCTGCGTCACAGGAGGAGAGCTGATGTCTGGAATCGATTTAACATGAAGGACGGTAAAATAGATGGAAGCCACAAAGAGATTGAGGAGGATTAGAAAAGATGATGAGATGCTCGCTCCTTCTGCTTCTCCCAGTCAGCTCTGATCTGGTCCAGGGCTGTCGGTAAATCTGGTTTGGATTAAACCGCATCAGAGGTTTAAAGATGGGGTTAAGGGGAAGCAGAAGCTGCTGCAGGTTCTCCTATTAAAGGTTAAAAGGCTGATGGAACAATCTGAACCTGAAATATGGATCAGTTCATCTCGTCATGAAATAGCGCCCTCTAGTGGACGCCCAGATGCTATCTCACTGATCTCAGCTGGCAGCTGCTGCTGGGGCCCACCTGGTCCTCTGTGATCCACCGGGACGGGGCGTTAGTGCCAAGCTCCTCCAGCGGGTAGATGATCTGCTGCCGAGGCCGAACCGGAACTGACCGGTTCAGGAGGAAGTCCAGGGGCTGAACGCAGCAGGAGGTCTGTGGGCAGGAGGAGAGGGTGCACAGCTAAAGGTTAACCAGGCTGATAATGAGGTCCTGAGAGGAGGTCCATGCAGCTGATCCTGAGTGAGCTGCTTCATCATCATCATCATCATCAGTGAGGTGGAGCTGGCAGCACCTGCTGCAGCCATTTTCAGACCGATATAACCAGCAGGAGCCTGTTGGACCTCTGCATCATACCGGAGCGGACCGGCCTGCACAGGACCTCTGCATCAGACCGGACCGGACCGGCCTGCACAGGACCTCTGCATCATACCGGACCGGACCGGCCTGCACAGGATCTCTGCATCATACCGGACCGGACCGGCCTGCACAGGACCTCTGCATCATACCGGACCGGACCGGCCTGCACAGGACCTCTGCATCATACCGGACTGGACCGGCCTGCACAGGATCTCTGCATCAGACCGGACCGGACCGGCCTGCACAGGACCTCTGCATCGGACCGGACCGAACCGGCCTGCACAGGACCTCTGCATCATACCGGACCGGACCGGCCTTGACAGGACCTCTGCATCATACCGGACCGGACCGGCCTGGACAGAACCTCTGCATCAGACCGGACCGGACCGGCCTGGACAGAACCTCTGCATCAGACCGGACCGGACCGGCCTGCACAGGACCTCTGCATCAGACCGGACCGGACCGACCTGCACAGGACCTCTGCATCAGACCGGACCGGACCGGCCTGCACAGGACCTCTGCTTTTGCTTGTAAAGCGGGGAGAATGGCGCTAGGCCTTCTAGGGGTTACTATATTTGACCAAAAATGGCCGCTCCCAGACTCAGTGATCACAATTAAAATTTTTGTTTTTATTTTACTGATTAACACAAAATTAATTAAATTCATTATAGATAATGATCCATTTATTATTCCTTGCTTTTCCTTTAAATAAAATCAGCTCATAGGTGAACCTTCAACCTGCTGCATTGATTTATTATTAAGCATTAGTCAAACTGTTTTCCATATCAATATTAAATGATGATCAGCCAATCAGCTCTCTCCGTTTCCTCCTTCTATTCTAATATTCCTCCTCACTCCTACTATTTCTTCACTGAAGCTCTCTGAGGCCCTTTGTGAAGAAACAAAGTCCGCTGAGGGAAACTCTAAAGAAAGAGCTCAGGTTTGGAAAGGCCCCATCGGGCCCCTGCGGTCGGGTCGCCTTCATCAGGCTCCGGGTTTACTGACCTCCTCTGTGAGCAGAGGTGAGTAGATCCGGTGGTACAGGCAGGACTTGTGGGCCATCCGCAGAACCTTCTTGAACCAGTGCTTGGTGATGTGATAGAAGCAGGGCTTCAGGACAAAGTGGCGGATGTGAGCGTGCTCCTCGTAGCCATGGCGACTGAAACAGATCAGCTTATCGATGTCGTAGCGTGCTCGGAGGTACTCCACATCCTTAAAAACAAACATTCCCGACGGTCGGTCCCCAGAACGTCATCATCAACCCAAAGTCAGTGAGAAACGTTTACCTGCTCGTCTCTGAGGATCATTATTCCGACCACCTGACGGCCCAGCAGGGCAACAAAGGCCTGCAGAGAAGCTCCATCCTGACAAACAGCAACACAACAAGGAACAGAACATCTGCACGGAACCAATCATGAGCCATGAATACACATGAAGGAGCAGCTTCCTCGTTCGAGAAGTAATTATGGCTTTTGGAGCTGCACAGTGACAGCTGGGGTGTAAGTCAGAGAGAAACATCAGCTGAATGCTCAGCAATCTGTTCCCTGACACATGTGCCAATCCTCATTATTCCCAGACAATCGGCATGGAGCTCCAGTCCAGATACACAGAACCGTTTGAAATAAAGCTCTGATGTTGAAACTCGAAGTTCTAAAGAGTCCCGGTTTACGAAGGTTTAATGTCGACTGAAACCGGATCTTTATTGGGAACGGTTCTGAAGCAGATCTCATTTCTCTCTGTTTGATCCAGATAATGTTCTGATAAACATGCATGTCTTAATCCCACATACACCCACAGATCAGTGCCATATCATCTCATATTTCTACAGCGGTGAGATCAGAGCCTTTCTGCTGATTAATGTTAACCATTGAAACCAGTTTGGACTGGTTTGAGATTATCGTCCAGTTTTAAACACCCAGCAGGTAGATAGGGTCCAGCTGTTGGTCTAAGGACGAGCTTCCTCTCCCTGTACCTCATCATGATGTTGCCGCCGCCATGCCTAAGAGCTGGCAGCCAAACAGCAAAAGGAGTAAAAGGAACCGGGTCGACCTGAATAACTGTGTGCAGACTAACCGGGTCACTGCGCGTCCTGAAGAAAGAGTCCAGGTCCTCCAGAACCGATCCGGTGAGATTCAAAGTTTTTAGCAGGTCATAGACGGGCTGTCGGTCTGCAGGAACAGCTCGCCTGACATCAACACTCCTTCAAGAGAAAGGGAAGATACAGCCGCACAGATTATAGTTCAGCACAGATTATAATTCAGAGCAGATTATAGTTCAGTACAGATTATAGTTCAGCACAGATTATAATTCAGCACAGATTATAATTCAGTACAGATTATAGTTCAGCACAGATTATAATTTAGAACAGATTATAGTTCAGCTTAGATTATAGTTCAGCACAGATTATAATTTAGAACAGATTATAGTTCAGCTTAGATTATAGTTCAGAACAGATTATAGTTCAGCACAGATTATAGTTCAGAACAGATTATAGTTCAGCACAGATTATAATTTAGAACAGATTATAGTTCAGCTTAGATTATAGTTCAGAACAGATTAT
>NW_015150636.1:1185358-1188977 GCF_000732505.1 Cyprinodon variegatus | reverse complement strand
ATAGTTCAGCACAGATTATAGTTCAGCACAGATTATAGTTCAGAACAGATTATAGTTCAGCACAGATTATAATTTAGAACAGATTATAGTTCAGCACAGATTATAATTTAGAACAGATTATAGTTCAGTTTAGATTATAGTTCAGAACAGATTATAGTTCAGCACAGATTATAATTTAGAACAGATTATAGTTCAGAACAGATCATAGTTCAGTACAGATTCTAGTTTAGCACAGATTATAGTTTAGAACAGATTATAGTTCAGAACAGATTATTGTTTGGAACAGATTATAGTTCAGTACAGATTATAGTTTAGAACAGATTATAATTTAGAACAGATTATAGTTCAGTTTAGATTATAGTTCAAAACAGTTTATAATTTAGAACAGATTATAGTTTAGAATAGTTTATAGTGTAGATCAGATTATAATCAGCAAAGATTAAAGTTCAACACAGATGATAGTTCCAGACAGTTTATAGTTTAGAACAGATCATTGTACAGCACAGATTATAGTACAGCACAGATTATAGTTCAGAGCAGATTATTGTTTAGCACAGATTACAGTTCCAGGGGTTATCAGGTTTTTTGGAATGTCTTTAATTTCCACTCGCTCTAGAAGTGTTGAAGCATATAAGAGGATCCAGAGCAGAAACATCAGAGATTACCTAACAGGAAATGAAATGAGAGAAAAAGGGATCCACCTGAATCTGGACCTATGGAGGATGTAGAGACTGGTGAGCATTGAGGTGCCAGGGCGCGGTGGCACCAGGGCAAAGTTCTGTAACCAGGGGAACTGTAACCAGGGGAACTCTGGACCCGCAGATGGAGTGGCGATCAAACAATAATCCAGGTCCTGGAAACAAAAAAAACATACAGCAGAGCCGTTCTTCTTCTCTGACCCTGATCCAGACTGCATGAGGTTCTGTTTATTGATCCCAATCAAACCAGCATTAAATGGAACTTAAAGTTCTGCAGAATGCTCCGTTCACTGCCTGGAAATAACTTTGGAAACATGAAACTTACATTTTTTTTTCCTTTAATGAGACATTCTGACTCATTTCTTCATTTAACCCTTTATAGAGTAAACTGCGAAAAACTGAAATCTAAGTCAGTTTTTCTTAAAATAAGTGCATTTTTTCTTGAACTGAGCAGGAAAGTGAGACACTTTGCAGATGGAATAAGAAAATTTACATTTAAAATAAGGGAAAAAATGCAGTCTCCTATTTCAAGAGCACAATATCAAATAATCACATTTTAAGTATAAAATGCTCCTTCAGCTGGGAGATTTTCTTATTTGCCTTCTCAAATTAAGGCTAAATACACTTATTTTAAGACATATTCACAAATGTAAAGATATTTTTTTGTCATGATCTGGCCTGTTTGCTCCTTTATTGGTCATTCCTTTCACCTGTCGTTTTCCCTCCCTGCCTCAATTATTATTTATTCCTCTCACCTGTTTCCTCTGGTTTATACTCTGTTCAGCCTGAGCATTCAGGGCCAGATCATTTCCTGTCTTTCTGTTCAGTTTTATTTAGTTCTTGGTTCATGTCCTGGATCCTGGCATCCAGTGGAAAGAGGGTTTTAGTGTTTGTCTCGTCTCCTGATCATCCACTCTTCCTCCCCCACGGAGTTCTCTGGGTTTTTGGCTCATTATGGGGGGAGGTTCAGTTTTTATCCAGTAAGCCTGGCTCCAGGGAGGAGACCAGTTTAAAGTCCTGCTTCAAGTTCTGGTTCCACGTCCTGTCTCGGCTACCCTCTTCCACTGAGCCTGCTCATCTGCACCTGATCCTGTCTGCTCCTGTGCGTGACCACCTGGTCACGCTTCTGGTCCCAGTCAGACTCTGAACCTGTCCCGGAGCTCTGTTAAAGCCTGGAAGCCTGGATCCCGCTACCTGTTCTGCTCCTGCCTGATCTGGATCCCTGATCAGGATCGGCTTCCTGCAACTCCTCCGGAGCTGCAGCACTGGGGACACTCTGGGTGACGCGAGCCGCGTCAGCTGTCGGCCCATCGGCTGGATTGCACCCCTCTCAAGGGGTATGGACTGATCTGCTAAAGCAGGTAAGTGACTCACTGAGAACATCATCTTCAGTCAGATGATCATGGTCACTTACCTGTGTCTGAGATTGGGCGGTGCCCCGCTCCCCATCCTGCAGTGCCTGCGAGCCACAGCTCTACTTTAGTTTGTTTTATTTAATAAATGTTTTGAACTTTCCTACTGGCTGCCTCTCCTTGAATACTGGGTCCATCTGACCATTTTTATTGGAATCCAGGACAAGACCTTATTACCTTTGTAAAGTTAAAAAAATATGTATATTTTGATGGCATAAAAGAATGTCAATGTAATTACAAGAAACGCCAACTTGCCCATATATACTAATATAAAATAACAAAAGTTTTTCTATGAGAAATTTATGAAAAACACTGAGAGTAAAAGAAATGGCACTCCATTTGTAAGGCGTGTGGAAGTGATCAAAAATGGTAACTTGCTCTATAAAGGGTTAAAGCTGGGATCCAGCGTCTCCATTGGTCTTTATCTAACAGAAGCTTCTTAGGAAGGAGGTCAGAGAGAAGAACCCTGACCTCCATGCCTGCTGGGCCCCCTCCCCCACCGCCCTCCACTGTTCTAACCTAACCCTAACTAAAGATTTAAAAAACACTTACAGGGAACAGCTGGAACAAATACGGGAAACAGTCGGCTGATCTGTAAGAAGAGAAGAAGAAGAAGAATTTAAAGTTTAGAGAAGAAATGGGCAGGAGCCAAAGTGATGATGATGATGGTGGAGGAACAACTGGTGGAGCAATCTGTGCGCCGCTCCAGCTCTCTGTCACTTTAAGCTGGTCGCTCATTAATAACGTGCTCAGTCTCTGCAGGAAGCGCCTCTGCGCCATATTCAGGAACAGCTGGGAGGTGAGGAGCACAGCGGGAGCCAACTAACAGTCACCGCTCTCCCAGCGTTCCCAGCATATGACGGACAGGGCTCTGGATGGCTGCCACCATCGCTGCCAGGGCGCCGCCTCGCAGTCGCACAGCGTCCCAACGGGGAAGACGGAGAGGAGAAACATCTACGGCCTTTCAGGTTCGACAGATTCTCCACCTTGTTCACGTTATTCCTGCTTCCTCTGGATTCGGAGGTTCGGTTTGAGGAGCCGCACCTGAGGCGCTGGGAAGGTCAAAGGTCAACTCCAAACCATCAGAAGTCTGTCATGATTCCTGAGAGGAACAATCTCTCGGACAGCTGTCAGTTTTCCACAACGTGGAAGTCCCTGAAGGTTCAGGCCCAAAGAAACCCAAGAACTCCGCCTGGGTTGGAATAATAGATACGTTCTGAGTAATAAAAAAATCCATATTTATGGTATTAAAAGGAATATGGGCTGTTTCTCATTTCATGGACAATAACCTGTCACTTCATCAGGAGTTTTGTGTAATGTGAGTAAATATAATCAAATCTTAAAAACATTCCCTTTTCCTCTTCAGGCTATGATTAGACAAGATATAATATTTTCTGATATTTCTCCAAAGCTCAAACTATTTTTTATAGATGATGTTAATTTTTTTAGCACTCGTAGCAATAAATTTTTGAGGTTTTATTTGACATATTGTCAGAGATGGGAAGTAAC
>NW_015150636.1:1181050-1184134 GCF_000732505.1 Cyprinodon variegatus | reverse complement strand
TTAGCCTAACCAGGCCTGTTAGCCTAACCAGGGACGAAGGCTGCAAATTAGCTCATGGCTACAAGCCTTATGTACTTGGACATCGGCCACCTGTTTGGTTGCAATGTTTAATTGTACTGTCCCTGTCAAATAAACAAATAAATAAAATTATATCTCTTTGGAAAAATGAGATAAAATCTTATGTTAAACCTTTAGAATTTGTAAGAACAATAAGTGCTGGTAATTTTCTTTCTTTTGTGAGTAAATTTAATCTGCTGGTTTAATGCCCTGTTCTTGAATCTATGTATAATATAATGTTGCCCCTTTTATTATTATTATTATTTTATTTTTACTATTATTATTGTTCCCTCTCCGTTTATATTTGGTCTTCCTCTGAATTAAGATATGCTTTATGCACTTTCTTTGAATGCAATGAATGCAGTTCTGTACTGGTACCTGGTGTAACGTACATCGGTTAAATAAAATAAAAAAATAAAAAAAACTCCACCTGGGTTAGGGGGGTAAAGGTCAAAGGTCACGACTCAGAGCCAATCTGGTTCATAGGCATTATATACGTAGACGCCTCATTGGAAGCTGGCTGACATGCTGAGAGGGCGGCCATCTTGGATCAGACCACAGTTCAGACAGCTGCTGTCAGAATGAGCAGGGTCGCCTTAGATCTGATTTTAATCACATGAAAGACGAGTCAGGGATAATATTAAATTAATCTCTTACATGTCACAAATTCTTAAAAGCCCAAAACAAATTTTAGCAGTTAGCAAGATTAAAAAATTATCTTACAATATATTAATATAAAACTTTGTGTTTATCATTAATATTTATTTGCAAAATATATAAATTTGCATATATCTCATTTAGTTTAAATAGGTTTTAATCTGAATAAATCTGTGTAATCTAACTGAAAGATAATTTTAACATTTCTTTTGGGCTTTTAAGTGGTTGTGACGTGTCAGAGATTATTGTAATTTTTTCTCTGACTCGTTTTCCATGTGATTAAATGAGATCTAGGCGCCTCCTCTCCATTCTGACAGCAGCTGTCTGATCCAATATGGCCGCCCTCTAGGCATATTGACCTTGCTGCCCACAGCATCCAGTGAGGCGTCTATGTAAGTAATGTCTGGCTGGTTGAAGGAGAAAAGGGGACAAAATGGCTGCAGGAGTGAGATTAAAAAGCTACTTCTGGGAATCAATCCCAGCGGTCTAGTCAAAGTCCAGACCTCAGTCTGCTCTAAATATGGGGTCTTTAGGAAACTGAGCAGCACCTCTGTGAACTGAAGAATCACAGGGAGGCAGAGTGGACCAGAACCGAACCCAGACTAAGACGCGCGTTGGTGCTGGACGAGGTTCTGCTGATGGAGGAGGACATGGTGGACTGGGAGGTCTGCTGTTCTGGTCCAGTTAGCTCCAACATTCCTCACCTGAGGAGATCCATTGGATCAACCTTCCAACCCTGAACAGGAAACAGGAATCCTGATCCCACCCTGAATTCTCAGTCATCCGGGTCACGGCGACCACTAAACTGGAGGCAACCGGACTTTTAGCGGACGGTTTAGCACCTATCCTGGTGGCTTTGTCTTGCCGTCGGCTCCACCAGGAGGCCCATCCTCCTCAGCGCATTCCCAGTCAGATGCTAACCTCAGTTAGCATCTAACAGGTGTTTACCTGCTCTGGAATTCCCTCTCAGCTATAAACTGCTGAATGCAGAAGCAGTTTGGCCCGGTGGGATCCGGGCAGGTCGGACGCTGCTGGTCCTGCAGAGAGACAGCAGACGTGATGGATCCTGGTTCTGATGAGCTCCAGCTGAGAGCGGCGTCTGTGATACGTTACCTGGTTCTGACGGTTCTGATTCGGCTCTTCTTCCCTCTGCTGTTCTTCTCTGTAGAAACCTTCAAACTGGCTGAGGTCAAAGTTCTCCAGCAGAAGCTCCTCAGGAAGCGCAGAGGTGACTGTGATGAAGCCCACGACGCGTCCTTCCTCCTTTGGAGACTAAAGAAAACCAGAACCAGAACCCATCACCTTCAAGGATTTTCTCTTAATGGGTTCTCATTCCTGCTCCGGTTCCTGAATGTTCCTGATCGGGATCATGGGAACGTCTCTAATGGTTTAGAAACCTGGAGAACAGGGGCGGATTTAGGAAATCTGTGGCCCTAGGCAAAGACAGGCAGGGGGCCCTCTGAACAGAGAAGACAACACATAGAACAGACATTTCTACAGATATAGAAATGATAATAGAATAGACATCCATTATCTGTTCTAGGTTGTGTCCCTCTCTTCTTGTCCCTTTTCTTCTCTATGTTTTGTTCTCAGCTGACTTTTAATGCTGTCTCTAAAGGAATGAACCGGATCAACGGATCTGATTCTGCTGATTCTTTCTGAACCTCTAACCTGCTGCAGAAATGACAGGTTCTAAGTGGAGCGCCGAGGAGCGGTCCAAACCACCAGGGACGGCGCTGCCCCTGCGGTTCTGAGCAGAGTCGCTGGAGGAGCCCAGAAATGCTTCTCTTGTCTGGACTCCATATGTTCATTGGGAGCGTGCGTTGGCCGAGCGTCAGTCCGCCATCTGCTGCTGTCAGTCAGAGCGCCTGCCGGGGAGGCGGTTCTGTCCGGTCCGGTCCTGAGGGAACCGCTGCTGTTCTTACATTAGATCACATAGAAAGAGAGGAACGGACCTCCAGAAGGGTAGCATGGCAGTTCTGGTTCTGTATCAAGTCCATCAGTGCCGGCAGCTCCGTCTCCTGCCGTCTGACCATCAGCATGATGTCATCATAATCCGCAGCCCTGTAGCACAGAGACACACAGCACAGTTACAGCTTCACTGTTTCACTGTTCTGACCCGGTTTCAGGTCCGTAAAAAACATGGTGAAGCGTCTAACGAGTCCATCTGGACCGGCTGGAGGAACTTCAGCGGAGAGGCTCAGACATCAGGTTGTCTCTACAGGACTGCAGTGCCACCAGTGCAGAGCTTGCTCAGCAACGGCTGCCTCTGGCCAGGAGGAGCATCAGAGGAAGGTGACCTCCTCTCCGATCACTGAACAAAAAGCTAAATAAGAACTAGATGTTGGCTGTTACTGTACCCATTTATGT
>NW_015150636.1:1178802-1181013 GCF_000732505.1 Cyprinodon variegatus | reverse complement strand
ATAAATACATGTATATTACATTTACATCATCAATTTAGCACTTTTGGCTCATCTGTATTATTCTGCTACATTAACACATTAATTTTATTGTGATGGATTTGTATAATATGTTATATTACATGATTTATAGAATTCACTGACTTCATAATGACTTTTTATTATAAGTTTTTTTTTAATTATAAGTTGTTTTTTTTCATTATAAGCTGTTTTATAGCATCTACTGAAGCTATTAAACAGCCAGTCTGTGTCAAAGTGATGAATTTATCTTTATTTTAAAAGTCTTATGTCCCTGAAAAAGAGAACATCATCGTTGTTCGATGCTGTAGCGCACCGATTGTTTACATTAAGACTGGTCTAACTAGGGAGTACCAATATGGCGGCTGGTGGCTTCACTTCAACCCTGCTCTACCAACAGGCAATCAGTAATCCATTGAATAAATAGAGATCAGTGGTAGAGAGTCATCCTGTCAAACAGCTCCCTCTACTGGTTACAAACATTTGTTCCTCTTTCCTTCAAGTTTAGATGTATGGAAGAAGATTAGGACCACTGAAATTTTTTTTTAACTGATTTTCTTTTTATTTTATTTCAGTATAGTATGGGAAAAAGTCCGAATTCTGACTTTAATCTCAGAATTCGGACTTTTTCTCAGAATTCTGACTTTTTTCTCAGAATTCTGAGCAGAAAACTGAAATAGAATTTAGAAATCAGTTAACTTTTTTTTTTTTTCAGTGGCCTTAATCCTCTTCCGTGGTATGGAGTGAATTCTGTTGCGTTTTTATTTCCAAGAAAGCGTGCTGCAAGAGGAAACTTTGAATGACTTCTTAATCAAAGGTTTTGAAAGTAACTTTACTGGGTTTTTTTTTCTTCAAATGTTCTTTTTCAAAGTTTATTTATGTGACATATTTTAAAGCTTTTAGATTTTGAATTTTCTGTTTCAAATTTTTCCGTTTTACTAATTTCATTCTATTTGCAGATCACGTTCTCTTCCAGCCCAATCCAAACACTGGTTCTGACTAATAACATGGCTTCACTAACATCCAGCAGACCAATAGAAACCTGCCTTGGTCCCCCACCCCAGAGTAAAGCCCGCCCCCCAGGGGTCAACAGCGATCTGTAGAAAATGCGATTTGAAAAGGCCATTTGTATAACAGTCTAAAAAACAGAAATCTGAAAAAATGCGATCTGAAAATACAAAATCTCTAAACTAAAAGATGATAAATAATTGGGAAAAAAAAAATCAAACCTCAAAAAACAGCAAAGCTACTCTCCAATTTTTTTTTTTCATTGAGAAAAGTTTTATTTCTGGATTGCATTTCCATTTCCAAAACATTTTCTTTGCCTTTCGTTGCTGTTACAGCTGCGGTTGAAGCTACGACAGAGTTTTAGCTCACAAACATCCCACCTGTTGGCTCTATATGGAGTCAGAAACGGGTCAAAATGTTTGTTAACTTGAGAATCTTAGTTGAAATTGAAAAAAATAGTAGTTGATATTTAATGCCAAATTTTTACCTCATAATGGGAGAAACTAAAAAACCAAACTTAAAATAATAAGAATTGAATCTAAATTCAGTTTAGTATTCTAATTACACTTTTTTTTTTTATTTCTGTTGTTCATTGCAGTTTTAGATTTTATATTTTCAGATTCAAATCCATTTCATTCNCTTTTGGCTCATCTGTATTATTCTGCTACATTAACACATTAATTTTATTGTGATGGATTTGTATAATATGTTATATTACATGATTTATAGAATTCACTGACTTCATAATGACTTTTTATTATAAGTTTTTTTTTAATTATAAGTTGTTTTTTTTCATTATAAGCTGTTTTATAGCATCTACTGAAGCTATTAAACAGCCAGTCTGTGTCAAAGTGATGAATTATCTTTATTTTAAAAGTCTTATGTCCCTGAAAATGAGAACATCATGGTTGTTCGATGCTGTAGTGCACTGATTGTTAACATTGCGACTGGTCTAACTAGGGAGTACCAATATGGCGGCTGGTGGCTTCACTTCAACCCCGCTCTACCAACAGGCAATCAGTAATCCAATGAATAAATAGAGATCAGTGGTAGAGAGTCATCCTGTCAAACAGCTCCCTCTACTGGTTACAAACATTTGTTCCTCTTTCCTTCAAGTTTAGATGTATGGAAGAAGATTAGGACCACTGAAATTTTTTTTTAACTGATTTTCTTTTTATTTTATTTCAG
>NW_015150636.1:1175257-1176565 GCF_000732505.1 Cyprinodon variegatus | reverse complement strand
TTTTCAGATTCAAATCCATTTCATTCTTTTTTTATTTTTTTTTCAAATTGCTTTTTCAGTTTTTTTTTTTTTTACCCTTTTAAATAAGTTTTTTTTCACCTTCAGATTTTGACCCCAGACTTAGACATTAGACAACTTCTATTATCGTTTTCTATACACATCGGTTTAAAAAAAACGAAATGTTGTTTTCTTACAGCTTTCAGAACGTAAATGAGCTGCAGCCTAGCAGTAAACTGAAAATTTCTATTTCCTTAAGTGCAGCAGTGATCAAATGTCCCGTTCCATGTTGCAACATGGAACGCGGCATCGCTCCAGCGCTGCTGCAAGCTGTCAATCATGTTTCCCCGCCCCCTCCCGTCACATTGGGGTCAAAATGAAAACAACTGATTTTAAAGTGTAAAAAAAAAAATCCTAAAACTAAAAAATGAATTTGGAAAAAAATAGAAAACTAAAAAGAGGGATTTGACTCTAAAAATATTAAATCTAAAACTACAATAAAGAAACAAAATAAAAAAAAGTGTAATTAAAATACTAAACAAAGTTATGAGTTTTTTCAAGCTGAGTGGAAGAATTTAGATTTAATTCTTATTATTTTATATGCTTTTTTAGTTTCTAAGATTATAAGGTAAAAATTTGACATTCAATATTATGTTATATTTTTTCAGTGTCTACTCAGATTTATTAGTTTACAAACATTTTGACCCCTTTCTGACTCCGTAGATCTAGCTCTATGTGCAGGAGAACAGCAGCTCATGCCGGCAGTGAAAGCAGCAGCAGATAAAAGGCTGCAGGTGTGAAACCAGATGAGATAAAGCTGTTTTCAGCTGCTTTGTTCCTGCAGGCTTTTTTTGCGTCCCAGACTAAAATGTTTGGGAACCCGTGATGTAGAGGAATTCATAAGTCTCTTTCCCACTGAAAATGGCGGGTTACATGCGCTCTTCAAACATGGGTCAACCAGCTAACAATCGGCATATGGCTCCTAATCCCTCGCTGGCAGCTGCGTGGCCTCTGTTCCCCCATCGCTGCTCGCTGGTGACATCATCATGCTGCGTTAGAGTTGATGATGTCAGCAATGCAACAGAAATCAGGAAAGTAAACAATGGAGAGCAACATGGAAGGAAGCCAGTGCGTAGAAAGTGTGCTTTATTGTTTCGCTGGTGAGACGCTGGGTTAGATTTGATTTACCTCTTACCTAAACCTGAGAACAACGGGTTTTTAGTGGAACTGAGAACTAGCCTGGTGAGACCATCCTGATCTCGCGAGCTTTCAAGGTTTCACTCGCAGATCAGTCTGGAGACTCTCCGTTGA
>NW_015150636.1:1172816-1174051 GCF_000732505.1 Cyprinodon variegatus | reverse complement strand
AGGCCAATCAGCTAACCAGGATTTTCGCCCCTTCCCAAAATTACTTCTACGGAAGGTTTCCAGATGGATATGCGGAGTCAGGTTAGCTGGGAACAGCTCGGTGACGCTTGTCTTCTGGGTGAAATGACTCGGCAAACAACCCGAGTTAAAATCCCCTTAGGTCTTATTGGCGTGCTGTGGGAACACCAGAGCCAGGTTAACCCGCTAATTGTTGTGGTCAGGAAATCAGGAAAGTAAACAATGCAGAGCAACATGGAAGGAAGCCAGGGCGTAGTCATTGTTTCGCTCTATTATCTGTCTGAATCTCTTTCACCAGAGCTGCTCCATGTTTATCGAATGGAAACAGACTTATTTCAGCTTGTTAGATCAGAAGCGACTGGCGCGCTGTGATGACGTCCGTATGATGCATTCGTCTGACCCGGGTAGATACGGGTCAGTGAGCTGTTCCCACTGCCACTGTTCCCGGGTTTAAACAGGTTTTCAGCCAGTGGGAATGTTCAGACGGAATGTTCATGGACAGAGCAAGGGGAAAATAAGTGGAAGGAAAACCTATTAAGAAAAAGAAACTCAAGCAACAGGAATGAATGCAGCCTTGGTAAAACCAGAAGCAACGCTGCAGATGACCTGAAGGCCGCTGTCCAAACAAGCCGGGTTTAATGAATGCTGCAGCAGAACCACAGTGAATCTTTCTAAAGGAGCCCAAACCTGATACCAAATGCCGGTACTGTAAATATTATTCAGTGAGAGCAAATTCAAAGATTATAATCCCTTTTTAATACATTTGACCACATTTTGATGAAATTCTAATTAGCTGCGTTTAAATTGACTAAATGATCCTTAATAAACCAGCTGCGGAAGATATTCAGGAAACATGTCTGTGTTTATCCAGACCTGGAAATGAAGGGAAACCGCCCTGCATAGGCACTTAGTCATGCCTGATTAAGGTTGTGGTTCTGTGCCGCGCTCACCTGGCTCTGCGTACATGCAGCCGCTGACAGTGATCCTCTCTGCTGCAGATAAAACCTGAACACGGAGGCCCGGGGTAGCTCACACGCTGCAGCGGCGCAAACTTCTCCAGGACCCCTTCTGCACACACAGACAGACAGGGGCGGATTTAGGAAATCTGGGGCCCTAGGCAAAGACGGGCATGGGGCCCTCTGAACTGAGAAGACGACACATAGAAAAGACTAAAGCGCTAAGTTAGCAACACTGCTCTTTGCATGGTTTGTTTTCAA
>NW_015150636.1:1162245-1170215 GCF_000732505.1 Cyprinodon variegatus | reverse complement strand
TGATTCAGTGGCTGAGAGGGGAAGTGGACATGCAGACATTTAACATCTTAACACCCACATAAGTTTGGATAATCCTCGCCTATTTTGCATACCCACATGGAAAAGCAAATAACGGGGGAACTTTAAGCCCAAATTCCATGTGTGAAGCATCATTTGAAAGCTACTCCTTCTAGTTTCTGACAATAACACTTTTAGAAGTTTGAATTCTGAATATGAGCGGACTTTAACTTTTAACTTTTACATCATGGTGTGAATGTGTTTGATTGGGTCAATAATGAAGCAGGTTCAGGTGTGGCTGATTAGATTAATCCAATAAATGCAGTGATGAATGGAAGGAAAGGTAAAAGAGGCTGTTTTAGTGAATAGATGAAGAATCAGTGATCAGTGTGTGAGGTTTAGGAGAAACAGGACCGTCCTCACAGCAGATTGATGACATCGATCCGTCCAAACACCGCCTCTTCTGCGGACCCGATCAGCGTATTGATCCACTGAGCATCCTCTGATTGACTCCTTCTAATGATCAGTTCTTCCCGTTTCATGGCCGAAATCATCATTTTCCCGCCTCTCGTGAGATTATAAGACATTTGGGAAAATAAAAAGTTAAATCACTGATTGTCTCTGAACGCTCTCTCTGTCTTCTCGGTGTTTTAAACCTCAGTTTTTCTCGTTTTCCTCTCTAAACTTGTTCAGTTGCTTTCCGTTTAAGACGTTGCCAGGACAACCGCTCGGCTGAGAAACCTCTCGCGATACTTTGATACCGCGTGGCATTGTGGGTATTGTCATGGCGGCTGTCTGCTGGTGACACAAAAAACGTTTGGCGGTGTGTCCAGAGAAACCTGCTCCTGGTGTTTCTGTTTTCTGTCAAAAGTTGTGAGACGGTTCTCGGTCTAAGCCACCGGCAACATGGCGTCAACGGCGGCGGGGAAGCAGCGCATCCCCAAGGTTGCGAAGGTAAGAACCCCAGGAGGGAGGTTAGCATCTGATGCTAACAGCGGCTAAAGACATGGAGGAAATTCTGGCGGTTTTGATAAACTGTTGATTTTCTGCTGGCAGAAAGCTGTTAGAAATCTACTAATTCAAGTTCGGGTTTGGCTCCAAGATGTTTGATTAGATCAAATAATCACTTTTTATCACTTTTTCCGGTAGCATGGCACAACAACGCTAATGTTAGCCTCCGAATTAAATAAAGGCATATTCTTCTGTTTTAATGTTCAACACTTTGGGCATTTATTTAACCGCCCCCATAAATACAATTGTTTGGTTTGGTTTGTTCTGCCGGTGAAGATTCACAGCCATCCAGGTCAGAGTCATTCCGAAATAAAGTTAAAATCAATCCACTGGACTTTGTTTCCAAGTTCGAAGACGTTTCTCTTCCATCCAGGAGGTTTTTTCAGTTCAAAATCTCAGAAATAATGTTGAGTTCCAGGTTTTATATGGTAGAAACATGGAAATAGAAACAGATGAACGGGAACAAAGATTGGAGTATTATTTGTAAACATCTACTATCATGTCAGGCTCTCAGTTTCATAGGACTTGGTTGAAATGATGATGAATCAATTATGGAAATAGTCGATTCAGCTTCAATAGTCGATTCGTTCAGCTTCATTCAGCATTATTTAGCTCCAGTTAACAGGGATTTGATCGATGCATTAGTGGACAGTTTCTTTAATAGTGATAATAAATCAATTGTTTCATCCCTGCTTATGGTGTTTGTGTCTGAGCTTCTTTCTATGATGTAAAGACACAGAAAACGTTCTGGTGCAAATTTCTGAAGCAGTTTGTGTTTTCAGGTGAAGAATAAAGCTCCTGCGGAGGTTCAGATCACTGCTGAGCAGCTGCTCAGAGAAGCCAAAGAGAGGGAGCTGGAACTTCTGCCTCCACCTCCCAAACAGAAAATCACTGATAAGGATGAGCTCAACGACTACAAGCTGAAGAAGAGGAAGGTCGGTTCATTAATGCAGTTAAACTGTCCTTACCTCACTTTTTAAAACGTGATTACCATCAGACTAAAGAAAGGAAAGCTGTTTCTCATGCTGTGAATCTGCCTTTTTTTAAAGGGCTTTGAAGACAACATCAGGAAGAATCGAACCGTCATCAGTAACTGGATTAAATACGCACAATGGGAAGAAAGCCTGCAGGAGATCCAGCGGTATGCATCTAAATGCAAACGTCTTAAATGTCGACGTATTTGACGCTGAACGGTTCAGCGAGGTCTGAAAGATGCATTTAGATCGTCGGACCAACCTGTTCTCCGGTCTGTCCGCAGGGCTCGGTCCATCTACGAGCGAGCGCTAGACGTCGACCACCGCAACATCACTCTGTGGCTGAAGTACGCCGAGATGGAGATGAAGAGCCGTCAGGTGAACCACGCTCGCAACATCTGGGACAGAGCCATCACCATCCTCCCACGGGTCAACCAGTTCTGGTAGGACCACCCCTCACTCTGGACCCATGTGGCCCCAATGTTCTGGTTACGATTTAAAGTTCAGCTGCCGAACAGAACCAGCGTCCTGCCTGCTCGCCATCAGAAGGGCCGCCATCCTACAAATCATTCAGTTAAATCCCTAAATTTGTCCTGGTTTAAATAAAACTCCTCAGATTATTTACAGAAAATGTCTCAATTGGTCAAACAAACATGAAAATCTTTCATTCAGATTAAATTATTTTTTCGTGTGTGTAAAACTTGTTCAGTGTCATCGGGTAAATTCTATTCAGTTTATTTCTATAGCTCCAATTCTAAGTTTACTTTCCAGTTCACCAGATCATCCAGTCAGATTGATTCAAAGTTTTCTATCTAAGGAAAACCAGCTGATTGCATCAAGTCAATTATTTTTGAATAAACAAAAAACCAGATATAATATAGAAAATGAAGTAAATAGAAAGTCATAACAGAAGTAGCATCTATTTAGGGCTTATTCTACTGTAGCTATGTGGTTATTTTGCTCATTCGCTGTTTGTTTGCTGTAAGCGTCATTAGATTTCTCAACCTCTAATCTTATTAATTTCAACACAACATAAATCCTTAGCTGCCACTGATCTCTTATTTATTCACTGGATTGCTGATGGCCCTAAAAAAGTGAAACCACCGCCCGCCATATTGGTACTCCCCACTCCGAAGGAGACACTCAGTAAAAAACCCTCTCTGTATAACTTTTGGCTGCAGAAACCAGCATCGTTGTTCTATGCTGTAGCGCACATATTGTTTACATTGCAACCGGTCTAACTTAGGAGTACCAATATGGCAGCCGATGGCTTAACTTCAACCCCGCTCTACCAACGGGCAATCAGCAATCCAGTGAATAAATAGAGATCAGCGTTAACAAGTCATTAACCCTTCTTCTACTTTAGGCACCAGAGCGCCACCTTCTGGATATTTCTTTATTAGCAGCCAGGAGCAGATTTTAATTAATTTGTGACTTTAAAGCATTAATATTCCAAAGATGCATCATTTCAAGTTGAAACTTTGAACACATTTATTTACTCTTTCTATTTCTGTCCAGTATTGCTTTATTACGGGACTAAAACCTGCCAACAGAGAGAAAACATAAGATCATTAGATGTTATTCGCTTGAAGGAAGTCCTTTGGTTTCTTTTCATTTTCTAGCCTCCATTGCTCTTCAGATCCTCAGCCTTTGAATTTGTGTCCAGGTACAAGTACACCTACATGGAGGAGATGCTGGGGAACGTTCCCGGCTGCAGGCAGGTGTTTGAGCGCTGGATGGAGTGGGAGCCTGAAGAACAGGCCTGGCACTCCTACATCAACTTTGAGCTGCGCTACAAGGAGGTGGACAAGGCCCGCACCATCTATGAGCGATATATCCTACTGCTGGCTTAGCTGGGGGGGCAGAGGGATCCAGAGGTGTTTTCAACGTCTACTTCAGGTTGTTTCAGGGCTCTGAGGTCACATTTGAATGATCCTGGATGGTTTTAGGTCTGCAGACTTGCTTCCTTCTAAGGGTTCCCTTCCCTTTATCATCTCATGATTTAAGCTGCTGATGGACCTGAGAAGCTTGGTGGACAGACGTTCTCCAGGGGATCGCTGAAGGCAGAGGTGGTGGATCTGGAGTCAACAAATTATCTCCATGGTTACGTTCACACAGCAGTCTGAAGTGACCCAAATCTGTTTGTTTTTTTGCCCATATGTGACCTGCATCTGATCTTTTAATTAGATTTTTTTGGTTGGGAAAGATCGCTTGAAGGGCTCTGTCGCTACCATCCATGCTGTAAACCTAGAGCACGCTGGCCTGAGGCGTGATCGCGTCCTCTACTACGCATGCGGGACACTTGAGATCACAAACAAGTTGCTTATATTTGGAAACCTGAACAGCAACGCAAAAAAATCGGATTTCTCAAAGAAATTGGAATGGATCATCAAGGCCTGCAGTGTGAACGTAGCTCATGTCATTTATTTGTTCTGCTCAGCCACTGAACCAGGGGAGTCCAGAACCAGCTTAAACCAGACTGGACTCACCTGGTTCAGTGGCTGAGCAGAATCAGAGGACTTGCTGACTTCAGATCCTAAACCTGAAGGTTTCTGGGATGTTTTGTGGCCTTTAATCTGAAAGCGGACTGACAGGAAATGAGGAGCAGGAAAAAAACCCAAAGTAACGACCTTTGAGTCAGAAACCAGAAAAGCTTCATGGAGGATAAAGGTCACTGACGTCCTTCCTTCATCTTCCATCCATCCATCCATAATCATCCATCATCCACTATCGATCATCCATCCCTGGTTTTGGTTGACCTTCAGAGGCTGACCTGTGCAGATGCTAGGCGTGTAAATCACATCCATCATGGCGATTCGATTCAGTATCGATTTCCTGACCCAACGATTCCATTATTTTCGATACTCGAGAATAAACCACGATACGATTCGATTAATTGGATCATTTTTTTTACACCTTACAGGCTAGACATTGTTTCAAATTTGAAATAAATCAATGAAAGCCGTAATACTGTTATGTTTTTTTTTTTTTTTTTTTTTTTTTTTTAGAAACAACAGCAAATAACAGAAGTAGAAAAGTAGCATCAAAAAATCCTGCAGAAAATGAGTGCAATGCAATACCTCGGCTCCAGACGTCCCGCCCCCTCCACAGACGCTCCGCTGCTCCTCTCCCAGATTGTAGCTGACCGCAGACGGCGCCGCAGACAGACCGAAATTGCGGAAAACAACTGGTGAAGTTTGACCCGCTAGAAGAGCGAGGTGCGCGAGAACGCTGGGACCCTTTTTCCAGCTGGATCTCCGCTCTTTTTGGCCCTCATGTCCCTCCGTCGTCAGACTAAACTCGCCCCCACTTCCTCGCCGCCTCGGCCGTATCTAGACCCACAGCGTGTAGCACAGACCACGCTTCAATACTGAGCATAAATCAAAAATGTCTGCATCAAGCTCACTGCGACACACTGCTGTAAGAGTATAACCAGGAAGCGAGGTAGGAGGGCAAAATAGGTTTAGCGCCACCGCAGCACGGGAGGAGAATTACGCCCAATGGATAAAAATAGACCGGAGGAAAAAAAAAATGAATCGATTCTCTTGCGGACTTATCGATGCATCGGATCGTCGGCTGTTGGATCGATGCATTATACATTACACTGGTTCTGCAGCTGATAGTTTAGTTGAACACTCCAGTCATCCTCAGCTCAGCGGTGGTCTTCCTGTCGTCGACTTTCTCAGCAGCGTCTTTGGTTTTAGCATCAGGAACTGGTTCATCTGCTTCCTGGTTTCCTTGACTCCAGTCCACTCGTCATTGTCCACCCTGAGGTGAAGAACTGGATCAAGTACGCACGCTTTGAGGAGAGGCACGGCTACGTCGCCCTCAGCAGGAAGGTGTACGAGCGAGCCGTGGAGTTCTTTGGGGAGGAACACGTAGACGAGAACCTGTTTGTAGCCTTCGCCAGGTTTGAGGAGACGCAGAAGGAGGCGAGTTGTGTTGGAACGTTTTGGGTTGACTTTAGCCGCTCCGCTGTGCGTCTGACTCTGTCCTTTCCTCACAGTTTGAGCGCGTCCGGGTCATCTATAAGTACGCTCTGGACCGAATCCCCAAACATCAGGCGCAGGAGCTCTTCAAGAACTACACCATGTTTGAGAAGAAGTTTGGAGACCGCAGAGGAATCGAGGACGTCATCGTCAGCAAAAGGAGGTTTCAGTACGAGGAAGAAGTCAAGGTGAGTCAGAGAGCGGATCCTGGAGATCCAGAGGAGGTGGGTTGCCTCGACTGACTCCTCCTCTTTGTTTGAACCCAGGCCAACCCACACAACTACGACGCTTGGTTCGACTACCTGCGCCTGGTGGAGAGCGACGCAGACGCCGACACCGTCAGGGAGGTGTACGAGCGGGCCATCGCCAACGTACCGCCCATCCAGGAGAAGAGGCACTGGAGGCGCTACATCTACCTGTGGATCAACTACGCCCTGTACGAGGAGCTGGAGACCAAGGTGGGTTCAGAACCAGAACCGGAACCGGAGCCGGAGCGGCTCAGAGCCGCCACGTCTAACGGCGGCCGGTTCTGTTTGCAGGATCCAGAGAGGACCAGGCAGGTGTACCAGGCGTGTCTGGAGCTCATCCCTCATAAGAAGGTAAGGATCAGAAGCAGGCAGCGTCTCCCGGCGCCGCCCACCGGTTCTCACGTCTCCGTTCTGATGATCAACGTCTCGGTTTTGTTCCAGTTCACGTTTGCCAAGATTTGGCTGCTCTTTGCTCAGTTTGAGGTCCGACAGAAGAACCTTCCAGGAGCCAGAAAGATCATGGTAAGTATTAACCCCCCTGATCTGAACACGAACCTGTAAAGTGGACCAGAACCGACCGGAATCATATCCCAGATTCCCCGTTTGGATTTGGAGCTGGGCTTTGACTAGGACGTTCTAACAGCAGCCTGTTTTAAAGATGATGCTGCTTTGAAAATATGTTTAAAGTTGTACAGAACCAACAGCAGGGCCTTACTGGATCCAGCAGAACTCTGTAGAACTCAGATAGCGGTTAGCATAACTAAGTTTGGAACCAGTTAGGTCCGAGTGGATTGGTACTGGTACCACTCCACCAGTGGTTCCTGTACCGGTTTACGGTTCCAGATCTGATTGGACCCTCAGCAGAAATCTGGACCTCCATGTCTGTAGAATGTTCTATAGCACAGAGGGACGGGTTCAGGACGCGGCGCTGGTCCGGACCGGTCCGTTTGTAACGATGCTGTGGTCTGTCGTTGCCAGGGCACGGGGATCGGGAAATGTCCGAAGAACAAGCTGCTGAAGGGTTACATCGAGCTGGAGCTGCAGCTGCGCGAGTTCGACCGCTGCAGGAAGCTCTACGAGAAATACCTGGAGTTCAGCCCGGAAAACTGCACCACCTGGATCAAGTTCGCCGAGCTGGAGACCATCCTGGGCGACGTCGAGAGAGCCCGCGCCATCTTTGAGCTGGCCATCAGTCAGCCCCGACTGGACATGCCCGAGGTTTGACTTAACCTGACCTCAGATTAATCGCAGATCAGGGGCCTCGTGCAGGAACCGCGACTCGGCAGATCAGGGGCTTCATGCAGGAACCACGACTCGGCAGATCAGGGGCCTAATGCTGGAACCGCGACTCGGCAGATCAGGGACCGCATGCAGGAACCACGACTCTGCAGATCAGGGACCGCATGCAGGAACCGCGACTCGGCAGATCAGGGGCTTCATGCAGGAACCACGACTCGGCAGATCAGGGGCTTCATGCAGGAACCACGACTCGGCAGATCAGGGGCCTCGTGCAGGGACCACGACTCGGCAGATCAGGGGCCTCGTGCGGGGACCGCGACTCAGCAGATCAGGGGCCTCGTGCAGGGACCGCGACTCGGCAGATCAGGGGCCTCGTGCGGGAACCGCGACTCGGCAGATCAGGGGCCTCGTGCAGGGACCGCGACTCGGCAGATCAGGGGCCTCGTGCGGGAACCGCGACTCGGCAGATCAGGGGCCTCGTGCGGGAACCGCGACTCGGCAGATCAGGGGCC
>NW_015150636.1:1157310-1162235 GCF_000732505.1 Cyprinodon variegatus | reverse complement strand
ATTTCTAAAATTGCAGCGCATAGAAAAATAAAAAGAATGAACCGATCCAAGGTTGTAGCCAACTTATAAATACAAACGCAGATCGGAAAATTACCCAGAAGGCCCCTCCCAGGGATTCAGGTAACCATAACATAATCTGCTGCAGATCCAGATCAGTTATCGCTTAATGCCGATCATTAAAATTTTGAAACGACCCGATATTTCTAATACGGGATTTCCACGGTCATTATAAACAATTAAGTCATTAAATTATTATTTTTTAGATTAAAGCCTTAATTGGCATTAAAATTCATTCAATGTGATTAAAGTATTTTAAATGCCTCGATATTTAAAAACAAATTTATAAAAACTATGTTGTGAGATATATCAGATATAACCAGTTCTGTGTGATTGAGCGGATTTGCTTCCTGTTGATCGTAAAAGCCGTACGTTCGGAAAAGAAGCTTGAAGCGGAGAAAAAGCTTGAGAACGGGGAAAATGCTAATTTCAACTAAAGGGTTGTTGACGGCTTTAAAATGATTTTTAAGAGCATTAATTAATAACTTATTCCTGTATAAACCCTTTATTAGGACGCGCCAACAAGGCGACACCTGATGTTTAAAATCACTAAAACCAGTCGTCCAAAAAAACAACTACATTTAGAACCTTTATTAATATAAAATAATGCAAGCCTGTTGAAGCGTAGGTGTGGTTGTCATGGGAACGGGAGATTGTTAAATATCCAACCTGTCAATCAGCACAGGGGGGAAACACGGTTCCTTCAGTCCCTTTTCTCCTGGTACCAACATCAGGCCTGAACACAGCGGCTGCATAAATCTCTAATCCATTTTTTTTCATGTCACAGTGACTGCATATAGCAGGGGGGGCAATCCCAGCTCCTGGGGGGCCGGGTTCCTGATACTTTTAGATGTGCCCTTGGTTCAACACACCTGAATGAAGCAAGTAGATGATTGAGAGAACTGGAGGAACCGACTGCATGCTGAGGAGGTAACTCAGGTGTGTTGGTTGGACCAAGGATGGATGTAAAAGTTGCAGGACCCCGGCCCCCCAGGAGCTGCCCACCCCTGGCGTATAGAGAGGCAGGGTGAGCAGATCCCCCCCCCCCCTTCTGTCTCTGTGCTATAAACACTAAAATTATTTCTCACATTTTACTTGGAAAGATTCTGGATTTATAAAAATAAATGCCAGCCTATTCTATAAAGCAAAGCTTAGCGAGTCTGTGGAGCATCTAGAACCAGAACAGATAGAGAATGTTAATCTATTAAAAATATAATGAGATCTACGTCTAAAGAGAAGAGAAACAGGTGATTCTCAGAGAGATCTGGGAAGTTTTTCTTTCTTTTTTCCATGAAGAGGTGAGAGAGATACGCTGACCTGCTCTGTCTGCTCCTCCTCATTCTGGTTTCTGTGAGGCTGAAAGACGATCAACTACTTTATCCGTTTCCTGTCCTCCTGAAATCCAATCATGGGGAAAGTTTTTCTTATTTTAATGTTTTTGCTCCAGTCTGTCCTGCTGCCTATAAACGAGATGAGCGACTCCAAACTGACTCTTTCTCAGTCAGATTAACAGATTTTATTTTGTATTTTCCCTCAAAGCAGATGTTTTACTTTCTAACTGCGTCTCTCTTCCTGTCAGACCCATGAAATTGCTGCTGAATTGCTGCTTAGTCCGACTAAAACAGACCTGGGCTCCATCTCAGTCGGAGCTACGCTGCCCCCTGCAGGAAATCATCACCATTGACTTTCAATCAGCGCTAAACGCCACCACCTCTATCACATGACGCTTTAAGAGCAGTTCACCTTTCTATGTTTCCGTTAGCAACAGTTACCAAAACCTGAACCTTCTGAATTTCACTAAAAACACGTCAGAGGACGGTTGGTTAGGGGGCGGAGTCACAGTTTGGATCAATCTGAAACGTCACTGATAGAAAAGAGGCGTTAGCTGCAAACCAGATACTCCATCAGAATCAACAGCGGCAGCACGTCGTTACGGACGGTCTGCCTCCTTTGATGTTAAGTTTTCACCCCCCCCCCCCTTTCAACCAATCTGAGACGGTTAAACATCGGACAGTTAATCCCAGTAAAGCACGTTGAAATAAAGCCACAATCTGTTAGATGACAGATTGATCACTTTTAAAACTATTTTATTTAGTTTGAGTTTCAAAATGGCCGTCAGGGTTTTTCCTTCTTAATTTCTTCTTAGTTGCTCATTTTTTTCCGCTCTCCCTCTTTTTACTGATCTACTGCTGGTTTTCCTGTAGGTTTGAGAATAAATGTGGATTTTCTGCTCTTGATGCACATTTATGACCAAAGCAGAGAAATATTTAGTTTCCTGCAGACTGAGGAGGGATCCATCATGTTCTGCTGTCGGATGACGATTAATCGGTTTCATCGTTCAGGTTTAAATCGAAAAGGTTAAAGTTAACATCAGATATGATTCTCCTTCAGTTTAATGGATTCATGTTATTCATAATTATTTTTAAAGATTGTTTTTGTAGATTTAAAAGTGTTTTGAGTTTCTTCATGAGGCCCCGGCAGATCCATCAGGTCCGGGTTCTGCGGTTGTTCCTGCTGAAGCAGCGGGATCCTGACGGTTTTCCCGCTGCTCCGGTTCCTTCCCGTCCTCTAAAGTCGGCGTCCTTCCGTCCCTCCAGGTTCTGTGGAAGTCGTACATCGACTTTGAGATCGAGCAGGAGGAGTTCGAGAACACGAGGAACCTCTACAAGCGGCTCCTGCAGCGCACGCAGCACGTCAAGGTGAGGTGGGACCGCAGGCCGCGCCCCCTGAGCCGGACCCAAAGCTTCTCACGGAGCCGGGTCCGTTCCGGAACACGGACCCGACTGACCGCCTCGTTTCCCCCGCAGGTCTGGATCAGTTACGCCAAGTTCGAGCTGTCGGTGGACGGTCCGGACCGGCTGCAGCGGTGCCGCCAGACCTACGAGGAGGCCAACAGGAGCATGAGGAGCTGCGAGGAGAAGGAGGAGCGGCTGATGCTGCTGGAATCCTGGAGGGACTTTGAGAAGGAGTTCGGCTCCGACGGCACCATGGAGCGCGTCCGGAAGCTGCTGCCGGAGAAGGTGAAGAAGAGGAGGAAGCTGACGGCCGAGGACGGGGTAAGAGGAGCGGAACCTCCGGGGCGACGAGCCGAGCTGCGGCGCCTCCTTTATCACCGCCTCCTTTATCTCTGTGTCCCAACAGTCAGACGCCGGCTGGGAGGAGTACTACGACTACATCTTCCCCGAGGACGCCGCCAACCAGCCCAACCTCAAGCTGCTCGCCATGGCCAAGATGTGGAAGAGGCAGCAGGCGAAAGACGACGACGGAGAGAAGGAGGAGGAGGGAGGCTCCTCCTCTTCCTCCTCCTCCTCCTCCACCGCAGAGGAAAGGGAACCTCCTCCTCCTGAGGACCAGCCTGAGAAAAAGACTGAGACGGAGGCGGAGCAAACCTACGACGACCGAGACGATGCGGGCAGCAGCAGCAGCGATGATGATGATGATGGAAAGAAGAAACGGAGCAGCGAGGACGATAAAGATTAGACATCAAACACACCTCAGAGTTTCTGAAACATTTTCATTCAAGTTTGCAGCAGGTCAAAGGTTTTGTACGTTCAGCGGCTCTCTGACGTCCGGCAGGAGGAGCGCGGCGGTCAGAGAGCCACGGGCCGTTATTCGATGTCCTCGGGTCTGACGGGGTGCGGCAGCGGGATGATGGACTTCTTCTCCGTGTCCCTGGACAGCGCCTTCCTCATATCTGCGGGGAAACGGGAAACGTCTCAGCGGTTTAAATAAAGAACTTTTTTTATGACACATTTCAGGAAAATGCCAGAATGTTATTTTGAGGATGCAGAGAGGAGCAGAGGCTCGCTGCTGCCACCAGCTGGCAGGAAAGAGCACAACGGCTGGGTTTGATTGAAATTTATGAAAAAATGTTTAAATCAATTTCAAATTATTTTCTTAAGATTTTAGTTTGAGGAATTATATTTTTTTAAACTGCATTTTTCTAGATCTTCTCTTCCTCTTGATCTGCTGGATGTTCGTAACTTTTCTATTGCTCAGATGTTTTGGATTAAGCTTAAAGTGAAGAGAATGTGATCAAAGAACGTAAATCAAAGTCAATCTGAAAAAGAGAATTGGAAAATCTGAGAAAATGAAAAAGTTACTTCAACATTTTTTTTTCTAATTTACAAAATGTGTCCTTTGCTTTCAACAATAATGGAACAAAGTTCCCTCCGTACAGACGGCGCTCAGACTGACGCCTACAGGAAGTCAATTACAGCAGCGAATTTGACACAGAGAAAAAAGTTTGAATTATTTTTGGAATCCAGCGAAGCTGCAGGGATCCGAGGACTCGTCCCCGAGGGACACCGGAACCAACGCAGCTACAGATGATCTCGATATGGCTTTAAGTCAAATAAGTTTCCAATTCTGAATAGATTCTTATATTAACCCCTAAAAATGGCTTCATAAAGACCAACTAACTTTTCCAAATCCGCTGTCCTTACAGCCATTACTGATGTTTAATGATGGCGTTCCAGGTTTTATAGAGTGGACCAACAAAACCTTTAGAAAACATGCAAATAGAAACGGATGAACGGGTCCCCCCCTTTGGAATGGGGGTCGTTTGGCTTCTTTGTTAGCCTGCAATGCCCCATACCGGTCTAGGTCTCTGAAAGGGGGGGTCGTTAGAGGGAATTGCCTATTCAGCCAGGCCAACCATTTTTGGGGTCAATTAAACGCTAAAATGGCCAGAAAAAGAGAACTTTCACCTGAAACTCAACAGTTTATTCTTTTTCTTAGAAATGAAGGATATTCCATGAGAGAAATTGCTAAGAAATTGAAGATTTCCTACAACGGTGTGTACCTCTCCCCTCAGAGGACAGGACAAACAGGCTACTGCGGGTACTATTTAATAAAGATGCCAGTTG
>NW_015150636.1:1154178-1156850 GCF_000732505.1 Cyprinodon variegatus | reverse complement strand
TATTGCACCAAAAACCAGACATTTGCAGCTAGAATAGTCATTTGCCACATTAGCAATAGATAGAGTGTATTTCTTTAAAGTTAAGACTAGTTTAAAGTTATCTTCATTGAAAAGTACAGAGCTTTTCCTTAAAAAATGACATTTCAATGTGACCCCAAACTTTAGAACAGTAGTATATATATATATATATATATATATGTATATATATTTATTTTTGATCACAATCTTGGTAGAATTCCTGCTCCTAATTCCTGTGGGTCGCTCTGTCAGTTAAAGGCATGTTTTACAGTCTCTCTGCTCCAGTTAACCATTAATTACTAAATTAGTTGACGATTATTTCAATAATCAATTAATCTAATTGTTTCAGCTCTAATTTATTTTCTAAATCTGATTTTATTCTCTTTATATGCTAAATATTAAAATATTTAAAGTATATATATAATATATATAAATATTTAAAGTATTTCTGATCTGATAAATGACCTGAAACATCTTCCTGTTTCTTATGAAACCGTCCTTCTGTGTGAAACAGCGCCCTCATGTGGCCAAACTGAGCTCCAACTAAACCTCCATCAGAACAGAGACGTTCTGTAGAGAATTTGTTTCGTTTCAGGGATGATGGGGATTTAAAAACTAGAATGTTTTCGTCTAAAAGCCGTTGGATCAGTTTGGACCCATGAGGGCGTCCTCCATCGTTTCCTGTCTGAACCGCCAGCAGGGCTCGTGGCGTTGGAACAGGGCTGAAGACTTACCGTAGGCGTCTTCGTCCGGCTCGCCGTTACTCGCCGAGTAATACTCGATGACCGTCCTGTAGACGCTGTAGCCCAGACGTTTGTACATGTTCACCGCCACCTGGTTGGACACCCGAACAAACAGGTCCACGAAGAATCCGCCCTTCCTGCAGAACAGAGAACCAATCAGAAGCGTCGTCCCGCGCTCCGGCTCCGACCTCAAAGACTCCAGCAAACCTCTCTGAGATCTCCTCCAGCATCTCCATGAGTTTGGCGGCGAGGCCGAGGCGTCTGAACTCCGGAGCCACGGACAGAGCCGTGACGTGACCGTGCCACTCCTCCCGGGCCACGGATCCCTCCGCCTTCCCCATAACTGAACCAGAACAGGCAGTCAGACAGGATCCCACCAGGAGAAGCTAATCCTAGTTCAGATGGAGGGACTTACTGTAGCCCATCAGCTCGCCGCCCGGCGCCTCGGCAACGATGAAGTACTCGGGCCAGTGGGCCAGGTACTGCAGGTAGAACGGGATCCCATACTAGAGCAGAGCGGTTAGGGAGAACTGGGAATCAGAGCGATGCTGGGAAAGTATTCACACCCAACTAACTTCTAAAGGGGAAAACTGTTATACAGTCTAAACAGAAGAGATCAAAGAATTACTGGCTTTTAGAATCCGTTCCCCTGAGTCAGGACTTTTAAAACCCTAGTCCCACAGCATGAGGCTGCCACCACCATGTTTCACTGTGGGCTGATGCGCAGAGTTCAGCCTTACATCATTTGATTCCAGTAGTTTTTTTTCCTTTCACTTTACACTTAAAATTCTCCTAAAAAAAACATTTCAGGTAAAATGGATTTAAAAAACTTTTCAGGAAATATTAAAAACAATCTATTTCTACTCATTTTATGATCTAATTCTGCCTGAACATGAATAGAAATAATAAAGATCCTTTATTCTTATTATTCTCATGGTGGAGAAGGATACCGTCTCTGTGAGTGGATCCAAATTTCTGGGAAAAAAACAAAAAAAAGACAGGTTTAAAATTAATCATTTAGTCGCTTATTAAAAACAGTTAATGATCTGAACAGATTAGGAACAATTTAAGAGAAAAAACAACAAATATAGACAAACATTTAATTACTTAATTTAAAAATTCCATAAAAAGTTAATTTCTTTAATATAGAAAAAAGATGGATGGAGGATGGATGAATGGATGGATGATGGATGATGGACAGTAATTGATCACAGCCAGTCAGATGAAGCTTCCCATGAATCACTGGATGCAAAAACCATGAAGTCTGTATAAAACTGGGAGGATTAACAACTGAAAGACCACAACTTTAGAAACTACGGAAGCCCGCAGCAGTCTTTCCTGATTAGCCTTTATTTGGTTCTTTGTTTTGTCCTAATCTGCCGCTTTGTTTGGGTGATTTATTTAGCATTGTTAATATTGATAAATCAGTTTTTATGTAAACTGCCCAGTTCTATTAGTCAATAAATTAAAAAACAAACAGTTAATGATCATTAATCCCTGAATTAACTCCTTTAGAGGAAGAGAAACGGCAAATAAAGCGTCATTCATAAACTACAGACAGTTAAAGAAAGAGTTTAACTTTTATGCTTAATTTAGTAAAGAATAACATCAAACTAAGCAAACAATAATCCGGATTATCCTGCTGAATAATTCAGAATCAATCTGAACGATCAGTTTTAATCAGTCGGTCGGTGTCTGAGCGTTCGGCTCCGGATTAAACCCCGAACTGGACCGGAACACAGAAGGGTTCATATCAGACGGAACCAGGCGGTTCTGACTCACATGTTGTTGAATTTAAAGAGATCATCGCAGGTAAACGGCCGCAAAGAAGTCATCTTCCTCCTGCTGCTGCTGCCTTCACTGAGGAAGAGGAGGAGCTCAAACAACAAGAGCAACAACCGGTAGCTCCCC
>NW_015150636.1:1148234-1151565 GCF_000732505.1 Cyprinodon variegatus | reverse complement strand
CTACTATAGGGAAACACATCTGCCCCCTGCTGGAACCAGCGATCACTACAGCTCCTCATCTATAGGGAAACACATCTGCCCCCTGCTGGAACCAGCGATCACTACAGCTCCTCATCTATAGGGAAACACATCTGCCCCCTGCTGGAGCCAGTGATCACTACAGCTCCCCCAAAATCAATAAATAGCAGATTAGTTTGATTTATTCCACTTAATAACTTAAAAAGTGAGTGTGTGATATTTAAATTTTGTGAAATTAAACACACCTAAAGCCAAATAAACCAAGAAGATCCGTGTTTAAAATAACTTTAGCGGTTAAGTTTCTTTAAACTTCTGTTAAATGAGGATTTCCAGATCAACCACCTGATGGGTTAAACATCCCAGCTGCTTGATTTTTTTGGTCAACATTTTTCTATTGACAGTAACACTAGAGAGCTTTCTGAAAGTCAAAACTTTGAGATTTTAACTCTGCCCTACGTCATTATGGAAGGCAAAAAGAACAACTAAACATAAACATAACTAATAATTCCAAGAAAAGGATTACTCTCCTGTGCCAACGGCAATATCTCATCATATTTATGTGACTCTAACTTAAAAAAACAGGGTGTTGAACCAGTAAATCGGTCAATATTAAGTCAATGATTACATCCACACATTAAAAGGAAAATTATAAGAAAAAATCTGGAGTGAATTTTGTTTCAATAATGTTGTAAAATAATATATCTTATAAACTGAAATTAAAAAAATGCAATCCAGAGAGGAAATATTGCAAAACATTTTAATTAAAAGAAAATGTTTTCAGATGAACTTTGCTGTTTAAAAAAAAAAATAAATAAATAATAATAATAATATAATTTACTTCTCATAGTTTTTCAAATGTTATTTATGCAGGAAAATGCTTAAAGATTTTATTCTTTCACGTTTTATTTTTTCAGATTTTATATTTTCCTTTTTTTGTTCTCTTTTTCAGATTGAGTTTTACCAAAAGTACTCTTTCTAAATTGTGTCAAACCGCTAAAAAAGGCATTATTTCTTTTAGAGTTTAGAGCAAAACCACATCTGGATTTGTCTGCTCGACGTTAGCAACGTTTTGATGGCTCAGAGCGGCCATTTTTATTGGGCTAGAAGTGAAGAGAAAGTGATTCCTAAAATCAAATCTGAAAAGAATGCAATTTGTAAAACTGAGATTGAAAAACAGAAAAAAGAAAAAAAAGAAGAAATGAGAAGAAGATAAATATTCAAAAACTAGGAAAACAGTTTTTCAAAGTTTAATTTCTGGGTTGCACCTTTTAAAAAATTCAATTTACAAAATGGTTCTTTGCTGTAAAAATATCGAAACAAAATTCACTCCATAGCTGAAGGCAAAAACAATAAAGGCAGAATGAATGCAAATGAATCACTGCACAATAAAAACGTGTTAAGAACGAATAACTGAATCACTCAAAACAGCCGATGTAGAAAAAAATGAAGTTAAATGAAAAACGATTCATAATTAAATGCAATAATCACATCAAAGCTTATTTTTGCAGCTAATTTTAAAGCAAAGCTTTGAATGAGAGCAGCAGGCTGCAGGTGACGCCTGCTCAGGTGGCACAGCTGGAAGGGGGCGTGGTCTCTTTCTGCAGGTATGAAGGCAGCTCCTGACGCCTGCTGCTCCCAGAAGCAACCTGCAGCTCTGATGATGGATCGCCTCCAGCTGAAGGGAGTCTTCCTCTTCTTGGTCCTGACTGCTGCAGAGAACCTCACAGAGCCTCACAGGTAAGCTCACCTGGAGCCGACCGAGGACCTTCAATTCATCTTATATACAGGAATTTATGCTGAAAATTAATCTTTTCTCGTTTCACTTCTTTAAAGGTTTAAAAGCTGAAATAGAAAACTTTTTATTAATGAAATATTTATGCTGGACTGATCAGTTTTCTTTAAAGCTTTTGTATTTATTACAATTTATAACTCTATAAAAATGCCTAAAAATTAAATCTTAATTTTAATAATCTGTTTTTTAAAATGGTTAAAATACAATTAAAAAAATATGACCAGTTTAAATCATGCTTTATAAATAATCCTTTTAATGACTTAACTGTTACAAAATGTTAATAACATTTTTCTTTTTACAAGAAATCAGCGATTGATCATTTCTGCTTTTTAAGATGACATTCTTTTAATTTCACATTTTGGATCATTTAATTTTATTCCTCAAACATGAGTTTCTGTTGTTTTAATTCGTACCTTGTTGTTTTTCAAAGGGTCATACGTTGCATTTGGACCCGTGTTCTTGGTTCTGGTTTGGTTCTGGTTGCTCCATCTGGTTGTTCAGTCGTGTGAACAGAAACTGAGTTCAGATCCTGTTCTCCTTTTGTTCCGTTGGTTTTCCAGGCCTGATTCCGGAAGGGACTGGATCCAGCCTGAATCGGAGCCTTCTTACCTGCTGCTGACTCCCGCGGCTCTCAGAACCGGACTCCCCACCTCAGTGGCGGTCACCGTTCTGGGCTCCTCCTCCGTCACCGTCTCTGCTGAGATCTACCAGGAACAAGGAGGAGTTCTGTCCAAGAACTCCACCGTCGTTAAAGGAGGTGGGTCCGGGGTCCGCTAACAGTTTGGGTCCGATCAGAACTTCCTCATCAGAACTTTTAACATCTTGTCTTCTCTGCAGGAACCACAGCTCAGCTGACTCTGCCTGCTGTAAGCACCAAACGTTTCTCTGGTTCTGACCAGGATCAGGGAAGCTCAGCTGATCTCCCTCTCTAATGTTCGGATCGCTCGTTGATCTGGTTCTGTTTCCGTTGGCAGATCAAAGAAGCCGAATCTGGTGCCAGAAGCTCCTACACCCTAAAGGTCAAAGGCCACAGAGGTTCGGTCCAGATCTTCTCCAACTCCACGCAGCTGCAGGTCCAGCCTGGAGGCGTGTCCACCTTCATCCAGACCGACAAACGATCCTACCAGCCGGGTCAGGCGGTGAAGATCAGAGCCGTGTCGGTTCTGTCTGACGGGAAGCCCTGTGTCGGACCAGCAGACATCCTGATCCGGGTGAGAACCTTTCATTAGAACCCATCCGGATCAGGGATCGGTCTGAAGACTGGAACCACCGGAACCTATTAGAACCAATGCTTTAGTTTAACTGAGAACAGAATTCCCTAAAAAGCATTCACACCCCTAAAACCTTAGAACTGTAAAAGAAAGCCTAGAGTTCTCCGTTCTTCTTTGTAGAACATTAAACCTCAGATTGGATGGAGAACATCCCAGAAAAGCCCATTGTTTTCTGTCATTTCATAGATGTTCTCCTCTCTGGGAATACTAAGGATGAAACCAATCAAAGCTTCTGGTTGGAGCAGCTCAA
>NW_015150636.1:1146423-1147501 GCF_000732505.1 Cyprinodon variegatus | reverse complement strand
TAGGTCTCACCCTAGGTCTCCTAATGGAGGGAGGGGCGCCATCTTTACTGTCAGATTTTTTAATAACAAGGCTAAAACCCCCACCAACCTCCCACCGGGGAGGCCACCCAACCAGACCAAAGGATCCTTGTTTGCCCACTGAGCGATTAGCCCACAACAACCTTAGGACAGGCAAGTGAATTTCAAACATGTTTGATTTTCTCCTGACCCTACGATTCCTGATGGAGAGGTGGTCGTGAGAGGTGGATCGCCCCTTGTTACGCCCCTGTACCACTTCCTGCAACAGCTCAGGCTGCTTCCCCACCAGCGAGGGGACATTCCACATCCCCAGAGCCACAGAGCCACAGATCCACAGATCCGGTCGCCAAGGCCAAAGCCTCTGACTGCTGCCCAGGCCTCTTTGCACCGGTCCCTCATGGTTCCACTCTTTGTCTGACCTGTTACTAGGAGCCGTTCTGTCTTGAGAGACCACACCAGGGGTTTTAAAGCCCCCGAGGTCATGGCCTCTGGCACTGAAACCACTCCACCTCATGAAGGTGGTGATTCAAGGAGGGGGGAAAAGTTCTAATGGGTTCTGTTTAGGGGTCAGTTACCGGAACAGAGAGGGAGTGGCGGCCTAGTTGTTAGGACATTGTGCTTGGAATCCAGAGGTTCTGAGTTCAAAGCCCCACTCCCACAGACTGCCACTCTGGTTCCCTTAACCCCACACTGCTCCCCGGGCGCCGCACAATGGCAGCCCACTGCTCCCCAATGGGTTAAATGCAGAGAGTTTATTTTGTTGCTCTGTTCTTGTGACAGTGTAATGACTTTAAAAAACGCAGGAAAAAACAAACCAGTGCTTAGTGTGATGTCGCCCTCTGGTGGCCTGGAGGGCAGGAGAAGGTTCTGCTAGTCTGGCTTCATCCTCTGTCCTGTTCAGGGTTTGTATCAGAGTCGGATCAGAAGGACTGAACAGAACCAGGGCCTTGGAGACTAAACCAGTTATTAAACCAGTAATGAATGTAATGGTTGTCTTACTGTAGATGGTGGGAATAAAGAGGTCATCTCTGTTTTCTTTAAGGGCGTTTCCACGGAGAAG
>NW_015150636.1:1144250-1146413 GCF_000732505.1 Cyprinodon variegatus | reverse complement strand
TTCAGCGTGGATCATTATGGTGAGTTTGGTCCTCCTCACGTTTAACCAGGCATGTCCCTGTAGGACAACCAGTCCCTCTGATCCGCTAACCCTGTGTCTGCTTGGTTCCAGTTCTGCCAAAGTTTGAGGTAGTGATCAAAGCTCCGGATGTGATCCATTGGGAGGACAATCTGAAAGGCTTCGTCTCGGCCAGGTGGGACTTTTTTTTTCGTGGTTTTAACCCCATCAGCTCTGGGCTCATGAGTTCTATTTTGGTCCTCAGGTACTGGTATGGCAAACCCGTCCACGGACACATGAACATCACAGTCAGTCTTCACTCCCATGGCAACGTTTATAGTCACAGCAAGGAGGCGGAGGTCAGGAAATAAAGAGTCCATCCTGGTCTAAATCGTTTTGATTAAATATTTAATTTTTCCCTAAATTGACCATTTTTTTTTTTTAGATCCATGGGTCCGAAAAGTTCATGTTTGATGCTGTCGACTTTCCTCTGGACTGGGAGTGGGTGATGATGATATTCTATGAAGAAAGCTGGGTCTACCTGACCATCCAGGTGTCTGTGACCGAATACCTGACAGGTAAGTCCGTTTGAACATAGAAGCAGTTAGAACATGTTGGTCTTATTTATAGGCAGGGCAAGGCAAGTCATAGAGAACATTACAATGGCAAGACAAAAGAAAAAAAAACTTTACACAGGCATAAAAGCACAACAATCAATTAAAGAAAATGAAATGGGTTCATAGTCAATCTGATGACATGCTAATGTACAGCTGGGTGTCATCTGCATCGTCATGGTTACTGGCCTGCATAACATAACGAAAAAAAACAGATTTTATTTATTTAACTTTTGGGACGATATTGTCTGATAAAGAATACATTTATATACATTTTTTAAGCCAGAATGGCATTTAAATATGACTTTAAGAACATTTACAGTAATCAGTGTGAATTCCTCACATATTTAGATATTCATATTGTTAGGGTTAAGTTTCCAACTTTAACCTATAAAGAAAGAAACAAAGACAGTGTAAGATTTTTCCTGACCGTGCTTTGCAAAGGGAAAATACACAGAGCTTCGGGATCTCTCTGCGCATCTTCGTCTTGCTCCACGCTGGCAGGCTTTTTTATTGAGCAGTCGTTAGTTTCGATTACGCAATCTCATAGACATAGCATGAACTTTTAAGATAGGGAACATGTCTGGTTTCAGGATACACTTTTAAAATAGGTGTCGGGGGGTCATAAACTTTAACTTCTGTGTTTCTCAAATGAAAAACAGGAAACAATTCTCGCAAAACATTTGACCGTCTTATGACCTGCATCGATGTTTCCACTGATGACAGTAACATAGAAAAAACTAATGATTAAAAGCAATATAAAAGATATAAATGAATAAAATGATAAAAAACAACAGAAATCATAATAACTCCAACACATATATATTCTATGACTCACCTCAGTGATCAACAGGGAGAGAATTATGATGGCGAGGAAAGGTTTAAATCTGTGTAGACTTTAGGATTTAAGCTGCACCAGAAAAAATCAAAATCTAGATAAGTCAGGTGCATGTGTTCCTCGATTGAGGAGGTAAAAAGATACATTTTGCCAATGGAACAAGAACATTTAGACTTCAAATAAGAAAACACAACTGCATTGTCTTATTTTAAGTGCATATTTTCTAATTATCTTATTTTAGGAGTAAAAATACTCATTCCATTGGCAAACTATCCCCTTTACCTACTCAGATTAAAGGTATATACACTTAATTTAAGACATTTTTACTTATTTCTAGACCGTTTTACCAGTGTGCTTATGAAGCTTGCTTATGAACAGGTCTCAGGACCGCCAGCATTTATCACACTGTGGTTTCTGATCCAATATAGTAATCTACAAATTAAGTTTTATATGAAGTTAGATTAATTTTCTGAGAGGAATTATGATGTAATCTGGCTTCAGTTCTACATCTCAGACACCATCTGTGTCGCCAACTTCTCCTCTTTCTGAATTAAGCAGACCTGTGCGGATGGATAGGAGAAAACTAAACCTAAAACTAAAATATGTGATTTAATGAGATTGTCGTTAATCAATAAAAAAATAAAAATAATTTTCGTTGAGACCACAGAGTCTGGGAGCGGCCATCTTTGCCCAAATATAGTAGCCCCTCCCTCC
>NW_015150636.1:1140852-1143551 GCF_000732505.1 Cyprinodon variegatus | reverse complement strand
AAACTTCAACGGGAGGGTAAGAAATTAACCATTTCTTCCTCCTATTGGTCTGCCCAGATCATAAAACGCTTTTATTTCTGTTTTTAGCTGAAAATAACTTCCTATAATGGTGATCCACTGACGGCGAAGGATCAGGAAAAGATGGTCAAAGTTTCGGTGATGCAGAAACAGAAAGAGAAGGTTGATATGAATGACTTGGAGTTCCCTTTGCCAGCAGACGGAATCCTTCCTCTGAAAATCCAAGTCCTGAATGACACAGAATATCTCACTATTGTAGTAAGTTCAATAGAAATATGTACAAATTTCTAAATTAAGGGTATTTACCATTAATTTGAGCAGGTAAATGAGACAGTTTGCCATTGGAATGAGTATTTATACTCTTAAACAAAAGATAGATAATATGAACTTGAAATAAGTGCTTTTGTGTTTTCTTATTTTAAGCGTAAATTATCTTGCTCCATTTGCAAAATGTCTCTTTTAGCTCATCAATCCTAGAACAAATGCACTTATTTTAAGAAAAAAATTACTTATCTAGATTTGGATTTTTTTCCAGTGTTAACACGTTTATCCTCAGTGCAAAAAACATCTAGAAATAAGTAAAAAATGTGTTAAATTAAGTGTATTTACCCTGAATTTGAGCAGGTAAATAAGATGATCTGCCGATGGAATGAGTATTTTTACTCCTAAAATAAGATAATTAGATAATTTGCACTTGAAATAAGACAAAACAATTGTTTTTTTTTCTTATTTTAAATATAAATTGTCTTGTTCCTTTGGCAAAGTGTCTCACTTACCTCCTCAATTCAAGAAAATAATCACTTAATTTGAGCAAAAATAACTTATTTAGATTTCCATTTTTTTGCAGTGCTCATTTGATGAGGGTAAAACATCATTTTTATGTTTGAGATGTTTTATAAAATAGAATAAGATTAAAGCATCAATTGGAAATCCTAAAATTAAAAATTAAGGATATAAATTATTATAAAACCAGAACGTTTAGAAGTAACATTCACTTTTTAACGCAGCGATACTTCCATCTGCTCTAGGCAGCCAAACCAACAACGACCCCCGTTTCAGAGGCATAGACCAGTATCATGTATTGCAGGCTAACAAAGAACCCAAATGACCCCCCATTCCTAAGGGGCGGAGCGTTCTCTGAAAGGGGGGTCGTTAGAGGGAATTGTTGGCCTGGTTGAAGAGGCGAGGTCTGCAAAAATGATCTAGAAATAAGTAAATATTTCTTAAATTAAGTGTATTTATCCTTATTTTAAGTAGGTAAATGAGGTAGTTTACCAATGGAATGAGTATTTTTACTCTTAAAATAAGATAATTAGTTAAAATGCACTTGAAATAAGACAATGTAATTGTGTTTTCTTATTTTAAATCTTAATTGTCTTGTTCTATTGGCAAAATGTCTCTTTAACCTCCTCAATCCAAGAACAAATGCACTTATTTCAAGAAAAGATTACTTATCTAGATTGCCATTTTTTCCAGTGAAGACCTCGCCTCTTCACCCTGTGCAATTACAATAAACCGGTATAATGATTGTACTATAAAAAAAAAAAAAAAAGAGCTTTCATAGGTGGACGCACTGATATTTTAAATTGAAAAAGTAAATGTGTATACATATATATATATATATATATTTATATATTTCTATCTGGTTGAACTGTGTCTTGAGAGTTGGCACTTGAATTGTTGTGAATTGGCGCTATATGAATAAACTGAATTGAATTGAAATTCTTTAGAAAATGTCGTCTCTCTTAATTTCTCTTTCTTATGTTTTCAGGTTTCTTTAGAGGATTGTTACAAGGATCTTTTCATCGACACAAGCTACACCTCCCCGAGTCATTCCTACCTCCGTATTCATAAACCCAACAGACCTGCAGAGGTAAACATTTTGCTCCACTCCATCAGGGGCCCCTCTGTATGTAAGATCAGGGGAGGAGGATCCTCATCCAACCCTGCAGAGAACAGCTGTTAGAAAGCAACCAGAGTTTAAAACCAGGAGCGGGTAGTTAGGGTTGGTTAGGGTTTCAGGTTATTCAGGAGGGACTCACACAAAAAGCTGAAATGAATCCCAGAAATCAAAATAAACATTTTAAAAAGGTCCTTTAAATGGGCCCTTAGGGACCTCCCAGGGACATATCGGCGAGGACGTCGTCTAAGATAACCACATGTAGCTCTCATAGTCCAAAGTCAGGTGAGATTTCACCATCTGTGCTTTGGAAACAGCTTTTTATTGAGAACTAGGCCAGTGGTAGTATTACATGTCCGAGCTTTGACACCAGAGAACAGTTTATTCTCATCCTTATCGCCAACATCAGCTTTCATCCCATTCAAGTTATTTCTCAACAGAGAATTGTATGGAGTCAGAAAGGGGTCACAATTTCTGTAAACTTTTAAATCTTAGTTAAAATTGTTGATATTGAATGTCAATTTTCTTAAAAACTAAAACTAAAAAAGCAAACATAAAATAATAAAAAATAAAAAGAACTAAGCTGTAAGAAAAGTAAATTTAGTTTTGTAAACACTATACCAGGGGTCACCAACGCACTCAGTGGGTTAAATTACATTTTTTTTTTTTATTCTGTTGCTCTTCTTTTTAATCATTTATGTATTATTTCATCATCTATTCCATCATTTTTCACTGGTTTCAAAATGACAATATTAAAAAGAAAATTAGAAATGAATAAAAG
>NW_015150636.1:1136908-1137855 GCF_000732505.1 Cyprinodon variegatus | reverse complement strand
GATGAAATGTCTTTAATGGAGGGAAGAGGAGCCCCCATGATCCTCTCTGCTGTTCTCACCTTCTTCCAGTCTGAGGCGCTGCAGCCTCCACACCACCCAGTGAGACAGCTGCTCAGAACGCTCTCTCTGTGCTGGAAACAGCACAGATGAAGCTCTTTAAACGGTCGAGTTGTAGCATCATAGATACAGGACTGATGCATAGTTTGTAGCGTGCTAAGTGACATATTTGGAATATTGTCAAAGATCTGATGCAGCCGATGCCTTTACGGCGCCGCAATCTTGGATGGATGAATGTAACAATAGTAGAGAGGAAAACTCCAGCAGAACCAGAACCAGAACCAGGATCAGAACCAGAACCAGGATCAGAACCAGAACCAGAACCAGGATCAGCAGGAAGGGAATTCTGACTGAGAGTTTGAGCAGAGACACAACAGAAACCCAGATGCACGTTTCTCTGTTATGGCAAACTAGCTCCATGGATCGCTCTGGCAAAGAAAGACGGCTAAGCAGACATTAGGTGATCCACTCAACCAGGTTTTTTGTAACAGCACCTTCTCCACCTTCTCCACCTTCTCCAGGTTGGTTCAAGCCTTCGGCTGAAGATTGAGAGCAACTTTCCTCTCACTGATGTTCATTATCTGGTAGGTAAAATCTCTAAGATCAGCAGATTGCTGACCTATTGCTCAGCTTCCTCACCTGAGATCTCATTGATGTTTGTGTTTCCAGGTGACGTCCAGAGGTCAGGTGGTTTCTGCTGGGAGAAGCTCAGGTTATCTAACTCTGGTCCCTGAGGTCTCCTGGGCTCCCATGGCTAAGATCATTGTTTACTGTGTTCATCTGAGTGGAGAGGTCATCAATGATGTCATCCACCTGCCCATCGCCCGCTTTCTACAGAACAAGGTGAGTCACTGACCAGCCGCCTCCTCCTCCTCCTCCTCCTCCTCCTC
>NW_015150636.1:1132501-1134926 GCF_000732505.1 Cyprinodon variegatus | reverse complement strand
ACGCTCCCATGAGCCACGCCCTCAGAGAAGAGATTACAATGGGAGATCCCTACTCCATTTTCCAGGTGATCCTCCTCAGAAACCCGATGAGTTTCCAGGCTGATCCAGTTTCAGTAACTTCCTGCATCAGCAGGGACCGTCCAGCTAACAGGCTGTGAACTTTGATTCTGCAGATGTGTGATCTCGCTGTGATGACTGATGCCACTTTACACGAACCAAACCCAACATGGCTGCAGCTCAGTGAGTCTGAAGTCTTTTTTTTCAAGCAGTCAACCTGATGATCCAGTTTAAGAACTGAACCCGGGTCCTAAAGTCCAGTTTTATTAGATTTACGACCAAATAAAGAAACATCTGGTCCACAGAAGGTCCTAAAACTGTCCATCCTCTTCACCACCCCTTCCTCCATCCCTTCTTCCATCTTGTCCTCCACCCCTTCCTCCATCCCTTCCTCCATCCTTTCCTCCATCCTGTCCTCTATCCCTTCCTCCATCCTTTCCTCCATCCTGTCCTCCATCCCTTCTTCCATCTTGTCCTCCATTCTGTCCTCCATCCCTTCCTCCATCCTTTCCTCCATCTTGTCCTCTATCCCTTCCTCCATCCTTTCCTCCATCCTTTCCTCCATCCTGTCCTCCATCCCTTCTTCCATCTTGTCCTCTATCCCTTCCTCCTTCCTTTCCTCCATCCTGTCCTCCATTCTGTCCTCCATCCTTCTTCCATCTTGTCCTCCACCCCTTCCTTCTTCCTGTTCTCCATCCTTTCCTCCATCCCTTCCTCCATCTTGTCCTCCATCCTCTCCTCCATCCTTTCCTCCATCTTGTCCTCCATCCTCTCCTCCATCCTTTCCTCCATCATTTCCTCCATCCTTTTGCTCCATCCTTTCCTTTCCTCCTCTAAGGATTCTCTCTGCATCTTCATTTTCTAAACTGTTGATCATGATGGAAGTAAAGAGGAACTAAAGTCAAAGTCCTTCTTCTGCACAAACCATTAAAATTGAATTGTTGTTCTTTTTATTTTTTTGAGTTTGGAGACGTGCTGAGAACCAAATGATTTCTGTCAGTTAGTTGGATGTTCTTCCTCCCCTGCTGTTACTAACCTTCATCTCCTGGACAGCAGAAGAGGAGCTGGTTCACTATCTCCAGGTGGACGGAGAACATCACCAGGAACAACCAGAGCCGCACAAGCGTGAGAACTTTCCGGAGACCTGGGTCTGGATGGAAGTCAACACAGGGTGATGGATCCCAGTATTCTATTGTTTTATTCCAGAACCATTAGGTTCAGATTTAGAGCAGGAGGTTGAATCTTTTCGCCCAGATCTGCAGAATTCATCTCATTAAACACAGAAACAGAGTCAGCAGCAGCTCAGAGATCACAGATGGTTCTGGAGGTTCTTATTCGGAGGTTTCTGGTGTCTTCCTGTTCAGACCTCCTCAGCCGTGCCAAAAGCAAAAACGATGATTTTCCGATCGGACCTTTGGAAGCAGATAAAACTTCTAAAGTTATGGAAGGTTTTCTGAAACCTTTTAGATTCTCTTTGGTCACATCTGGACGTCTTTCTGTAGAGCTTCAGTTGGAGAAGAGATCTCGCTGACGGTTCCTGACAGCATCACCACCTGGACGGCCTCCGCCTTCGTCATGTCCCAGGACCTGGGTCTGGGAGTCACAGAGAAACCAGCAGAGGTATGCTGTAGATCCCAGTACAGGTGGATAATCCAGGTCCAGAAGGTAAAAGGCCTGTACAGAGATCCGTTCCAACCATCTGCATCTCTGGCTCCACATTGCAGATTAATCAGCTGGTTAAATGAACAGGATGAAGGAAAACAAGGCCGGCTTTTTATCTGGACCTGGAGGATCCAGATAAACATTGAAAGGCTGCATTGTGATAAATCATCCATCTTCAGAACCTGCTTTCTGCTCCTCTGATCTTCTCTGGTCTCCCTGCAGCTCACGGTGTTTCAGGACTTCTTCCTGTCCCTCAACCTTCCTGCCTGCATTACCCGGGGAGAGGAGCTGGTGCTGGAGGTGGTTCTGTTCAACTACCTCCAAGAGGACCTGGAGGTCAGTCTTCTTCCTTCACAGCAGAACTTCTGGGAGATCTAGACAAAAAGAAAGATCCTTCACAGAATCCAGACTGGAGGGAGATCCCACATTTGCAGACATCATCAGCATCATCATCCACTCAGTTAATGGCCCTTTGGCCTCCAGTTTGGGGCCAAATGTAAATATTTACCTAAAAATGTCACTCTTACATTTTACACTTTTACCACATTTGTTTGAGTTTTTTTTTTAAATCTAGCATTTAGGTGCAAAACACAAATATATAAATGTTGAAAAAAAGACATCCAACTTTATATGCTACATCTGTTTATACATCCTGTTTCTATATATAAAATTGGTATATAAATCTAAAATCCAAATGTTAAATATT
>NW_015150636.1:1126610-1129321 GCF_000732505.1 Cyprinodon variegatus | reverse complement strand
ATCTCACCCCGTGGGGTCAAAATGATCACAAGAACGGTGAGTAAAAATCCCAGAACCACACGGGGGGGAAATAGAAAGTCATGAAAAAAGCAACTCAAACATTTTTAAAGGCTAATGCACAGACATATTAAAGTATATGGCCTCAGTCATGCATCATCTACAAATAGGAAAATACTGCAGCATTAACAGACATGAACTTCTAATTCAGTCTTGATGTGAAATTTTGAAATCATGTGTAATATGCAATTACCATAACAATGTAATAAATACATGTATATTACATTTACATCATAAATTTAACCCTTTTGGCTCATCTGCTCCATTAACAGATTAATTTTATTGTGATGGTTTTGTATAATATGTTATATTACATGATTTATAGAATTCATTGACTTCACATTTGTTTTATCATAAGTTAAAGTATTTTACTTATGGTATGAAACAGCAAAGGGGGGTCAAAGTGATGAATTTATAATTATTTTAAAAGTCTTAAGCCCCCCTGAAAATGAGAACATCATCGACGTTCGATGCTTTGTTTACATTGAGACCGGTCTAACTAGGGAGTACCAATATGGCGGCCGGTGGCTTCGCTTAAACCACGTGCTGCCAACGGGCAATCAGCAATCCAGGGAATAAATAGAGATCAGTGGTTGTGACATGTGCAGCTCAGCTGGACCGGCCTGGAGGCGGGGCCTAAAAGGGTCCTCACTTTGCTAGTATATGAAAGATATGTTGCCACTGAGCTGCAGCGTCACACAGAGACGGGAGGAAGTCCAGAGACACCAACAGCCAAGCAGCTGGAGTCTTTAGAGGCTGGAGAAATGATGCAAACTCCATGCAGGAAAACCGCAGCCCAGAGTTTAAACCATGCATCATTTTATAGATAGTAGATCAGGTTAGTCAAAGGTTTAGTTTGAAATGTGGAAACACTGCTTCTCTCCTCACACGATGTTCCCTGATGGTAAAATGATGGAACTCCCATTCATGATTCTGGAATCAACCTTTGAATCCTGGAGGTGAGCTTTTTATATCAGCAGCCTGTTTTGTGTTTTTCCTCTCAGGCTGAAGGAGTCCCGCAGACCTTCTCCTCCTCGATGCTCTTCCATCTTTCTGCAGACCAGACCAGCCTTTCCAGGGATGTCAGCTTCTCCTTCCCACCAGGTGTGGTGGAGGGCAGCGAGCGCGTCTCGTTGACGGCCATCGGTACGTCATCATCCCGTCACGTTTGGGTCGAATTCTTTTATCGATTTTTGAAAACCCATTGGTTCCATTTCTAGTCTCCAATGGTTTGTTTTCAATTTGTAAATAAAAAGAGAGAATATGTTTGTTCAATACCAGGAATAAATTCAGAACTTTAAAATGGAGGCAATGGAAAGCTAGAACCATGAGGGCGCCCTGAATAGAAACCATGAGGGCGCCCTGAATAGAAACCATGAGGGCGCCCTGAATAGAAACCATGAGGGCGCCCTGAATAGAAACCATGAGGGGGCTCTGGATAGAAACCATGAGGGGGCCCTGAATAGAAACCATGAGGGCGCCCTGAATAGAAACCCTGAGGGGGCCCTGAATAGAAACCATGAGGGGGCTCTGGATAGAAACCATGAGGGGGCTCTGGATAGAAACCATGAGGGGGCCCTGAATAGAAATAATGAGGGGGCCCTGGATAGAAACCATGAAGGGGGCCAAATTGAAAACCTTGTTGGGGCCCCAGAATAAAAACCATTAGGGGCCCCCGAATAGAAACTGTGAGGGGGCCCAATTAGAAACCATTAGGGGCCTCAGAAAAGAAACCATGAGGGGGCTCCAATTTCAAACCATTTTAGGGCCCCAGAATATAAACACGAGGGACTCCTGAATAGAAACCTTGAGGGGGGCCCAATTAGAAACCATGAGGAGGCACCAATTTTAAACTATTATGGGGCCCCAGAATAGAAACCATGAGCTGGCCCTCAATGCGCTCATTGAATGGGGTTAGGATTAGAGCCATAAGGGGGCCCTGGATAAAGATTCCTATGATTATAACAATGATGGGGCCCCAAATGCAAACCATGAGGGAGCCTGGAATAGAAACCATTAGGGGCCCCAGAATAGAAACCACAAGGGGGCTCCAATTTTAAACTATTGTGGGGCCCCAGAATAGAAACCATTAGGGGCACCCGAAATAAAACCTTGAGGGGGGCACAATTAGAAACCATTAAGGGCCCCTGAATAGAAACCACAAGAAGGCCCCGAATGGAAACCATGAGGGGGCTCCAATTTCAAACTATTTTAGGCCCCCAGAATATAAACACGAGGGACCCCCGAATAGAAATCTTGAGAGTAGCCCAATTAGAAACCATTAGGGGCCCCAGAATAGAAACCACGAGGGGGCTCCAATTTTAAACTATTATGGGGCCCCGGAATAGGAACCATGAGGAGGCCCCACATAGAAACCATGAGGAGGCCCCACATAGGAACCATGAGGTGGCCCCACATAGGAACCATGAAGTGGCCCCACATAGGAACCATGAGTTGGCCCCACATAGGAACCATGAGTTGGCCCCACATCGGAACCATGAGTTGGCCCCAGATAGGAACCATGAGGTGGCCTCACATAGGAACCATGAGGTGGCCCCACATAGGAACCATGAGGTGGCCCCACATAGGAACCATGAGTTGGCCCCACATAGGAACCATGAGTTGGCCCCACATAGGAACCATGAGTTGGCCCC
>NW_015150636.1:1124088-1126180 GCF_000732505.1 Cyprinodon variegatus | reverse complement strand
TTGGCCCCACATAGGAACCATGAGTTGGCCCCACATAGGAACCATGAGTTGGCCCCACATAGGAACCATGAGTTGGCCCATAATGCGCTCATTGAATGGGGTTAGGATTAGAGCCATAAGGGGGCCCTGGATGAGAACTATGAAGAGTCCTAAGATTATAACAAGATGGGGCCCCGGATGGGAGCCATGATGGAACGCAGGCTGGAATCCAGCTGGTTCTTCCTGAGGACTTTGTCTTTTACAGTTTATCTGTTCATTAGGATCAGAAGCAGCAGCTCTGAGATGATGTTCATGTAACGTTGGATGGTTCTCAGTTCTTTAAAACCAGAAACATTTTGGACGCAGACTGAACCATTCAGGTGATTTCTGCTTCCTGTTGCGACGTAGGTGACATCCTGGGGCCCTCCATCAGTGGTCTGGACTCGTTGATCCAGATGCCGTATGGCTGTGGGGAGCAGAACATGATCCACTTCGCTCCAAACATCTACGTCCTGCAGTACCTGATCGCCACGGGCCAGGTGGACCCAGACCTGACACGGCGAGCCACAGACTACATGATTAAAGGTAAAACAACCCCTCCTCTCATTCCTGATGACATCATTGTTTCTGCTGGAGAACATCCTGAAGATTCTAAGTCATCCAGGTCATAGTCGTTCCAAAAAGGTTAAAAAAACAATCCATTGGACTTTGTTTCCAAGTTTGAAGATGATCCGCTTCCATTGCAGGAAGCTTTTATAATTAAAATGGCAGAAATAGCGTTGAGTTCCAGGCTTTATAGAGTGAAAACATGCAAATTGAACCAGATGAATGGGTCCGTCTGATGTAGAGCCCTGTAGAAGCAGTCTGATTGTCCTCCTGCAGGTTATGAGCAGCAGCTGTCCTATCAGAGAGCAGACGGCTCCTTCAGCGCGTTCGGAGAGCAGGATTCATCCGGCAGCACCTGGTACGTCACAGACATCCAGAGTCTGGGCTCAGAACCCAAACAGAACCCCCTCTGAGTGGCCTCTGTCTGCGCAGGCTGTCTGCGTTTGTGCTGCGCTGTTTTCTGCAGGCCAGGCCGTTCATCAGCATGGATGACCATGTTCTACAGAGGGCAGCGGCTTGGGTCGCCATGCAGCAGGGAGCAGACGGCAGGATGCTTGAGCCCGGCAGGGTTATCCACACCGAGCTCCAGGGAGGTCTGGATGGGCCCGTTTCCCTGACGTCCTACGTCCTTATCGCCCTGTTGGAGGATGATGTTGTCAGGGTGAGCCTTACCCGGTCCTGGTCCGGATCCGATGGTCTTTCAGTCTCCATCGGTTCTGGAACGGTTGGTGCTGTTGGACTCGGGCGGAGCTGTGATCAATGTGTTGCTGCTTGTTCTCTGTCTGTCAGGCTCGCTACGATTCACAGGTTACTGCCGCCCGGTTCTACCTGGAGGCTCGTTTGGCTCAAGGTGTTTCCAGTAACTACAGCCTCAGCCTCCTCACCTATGCCCTGGCTCTGGCAGGAAGTCCCGCCTCCCTCACTGCATTGAACCAGCTGATTGGACGAGCTGAGATCAGAGGTTTGTTCACTGGCTCCGGTTCAGTCAGGTCCGTTCCTGTAAGGTCCACCTTCGTACTGGATGTGTTCCCCTGTGAACAGACGGCGTGCCGATGTGGTCGTCCGCTGACCGGAGCCTGTCGTCGTCATGGCAGCCACGCTCTGCAAACATTGAGATGGTGTCCTATGTGCTGCTTTCTCTCCACAAACTGAATCAGGTCCCTGATGGTCTGAGCCTCATGAAGTGGCTCAGCCAGCAGAGGAACCACCTGGGAGGATACGGCAGCACTCAGGTCAGGAACACAGAACCGGACTGGGTCAGAACCAAGGAGGTGGGCCGTTCTAGTCTAGATTATGTTCAAATTTAGATTTTTAGATTCTGGTTGCCCTTCTGGTTTAGTTTAATTCTAAATTAAATCCATTGAAATCTGTTCTTAATCCAGACTAGATAAAACGCAGTTGAACAGGAAACCTGATTCATCGTCTGTTGAAAATCTTTATTCTGCTTCAGTCTGTAAGAACAATTTACAGTAAAACCATCCATCCATCCATCCATCCATCATCCATC
>NW_015150636.1:1121326-1122370 GCF_000732505.1 Cyprinodon variegatus | reverse complement strand
TTTATTATAGTCTTCTTCCTTTCCTGGAAAATTTTCCTTAATGAATTTAATGAAAGTATAATTTACGTTTAATTAATCCAGATTTGTGAGTCTGACTGGGACTGAGCGCTCCGCTTAGACAGACTTTACTGACTTCCTGTGGGGCATTTTCTCATCTGGCTGCAGTAAACTGTGGTAAAACTGTGGCTGTCTGGGAATGTGCTCATTAAACCAACAGCCTGCTGACATTCAGGACAGATGGAATATTAGGCAGGAAACCTGCACACCTTCAGGAACTAACTGGACCATGACTGTGAAACACTTGGAGATACTCTAATAATTCCTTGTCTCTGTCACAGGACACGGTGGTGGCTCTGCAGGCGTTGTCCACATTCGCCCCCCTGGGAATATCTCATCACTCTGACATAAACATCAGAGTGGATAACAGAGACTCAGACAGCGTTGCCTCCTTCCACATCAACAAGGACAACTTCCTGCTCCTTCAGAGTCAGCAGGTAACCAGGGAGCCTTTAACCAAGAAAGGATGACTGTCAACATCAATCAGGAAGCATCTGCTTTTTTGTCCCTAGTTTGGGACCAATAGGATAGGCTAAGAGGACCAAGGGAGTAGCTCAGGGATTTTATAGATCCAGGGATAGACCAGACCATGAAGAGCTGCTTAATCTTAACAAGCTTTTAGACTTTAACGAGCTGTCAAATCTTAAGGAGCTGTCAGATCTTAACGAGCTGTCATATCTTAACGAGCTGACAAATCCTAGCAAGCTGATGGACTATAAGAAACTGCCAGACTTTAACGAGCCGTCAGATGTTAACGAGCATTCAGGTCTTGACAAGCTGTCAGGTCTTGACGAGCTGTCAGACTTTAACAAGCTGACAAACCTTAACGAGCTGTCAAACTTTAACAAACTGTCAGACTTTATTAAGCTTTCAGATCTTAACGAGCTGTCAGACCTTTACTAGCAATCAGACCTTAACTAGTTTTCAAACTTAAACGAGCTGTCAGATTTTAACTAGCTGTCAGACCTTAATGAGCTGTCAGTTTAG
>NW_015150636.1:1118596-1119781 GCF_000732505.1 Cyprinodon variegatus | reverse complement strand
GCCCTCCAGTTGGTCCCAGTTTAGACCCAGCCTACACCCAGTATTTAGTCCCCATTTAGTCCCACCCTCCAGTTGGTCCCAGTTTAGACCCAGCCTACACCCAGTATTTAGTCCCCATTTAGTCCCACCCTCCAGCTGGTCCCAGTTTAGACCCAGAATTCACCCACGCTGGTCCCAGTTTAGTGCAAGCCTCAACCTTTGTTAAGTCCCAGCCTACACCCAGTCTGGAGTTTAGGTTTAGGTCCAAGTGTCAGGTTTAATTCAATTCAGTTGGTTTCTATAGCTCCAATTCACAACACTTGTCATCTCTTTACAGAGACAGTTGAACCAGATCATCCAGTCAGATTGATTCAATGTGGTTTTCCAAGTCGTTCCAAGTCAGCTGTCCTATAGCAGCGTAACCATAGAGATAGCTCAGGATAAGCTAAGGCCACTCTAACTATAAGCTTTATCAAAAAGCTAAAGTTTTAAGCCTAGCCTTCAAAGCAGTTAGACTGGTTTCAGGCACAGATCAAACTGTCCAATCACAGGACGGATCCTTCCTGATGATAAAGCAGGAATAGAGGATGATGATGGTGAGGAGTTTTTCTTTATCTGGATCTAAATTCCACAAACACATCTTCTTCAGGTGTTTTTCATCCGTCTGTTGATCCTGATTGACTGAGGAATCTGTGGTTTGCTCGGATTCAATCCCATTTTAATCCTCTCGTTTCCTCTGGTCTGATCATCGTTTTTCATTGACTTTCCAGATTGTTCCAGAAGCTGAACTGGATCTAAAGGTGGTGGCAAAAGGTCAAGGACTGGCTCTGTTCCAGGTACCCGTGTCTCAGCCCCCCCTGCTGTTTGGTCCTGGTATGCCGCCCTCTCATTCTTTCCGTCTCTTGCGCAGCTGAACGTGTTTTACAACATCAGGACGGAGGAGCTGATGAGGAAGAGACGGGACACGCATGAAGATGAGGCCTTCCATCTATATGTGGATCTGTTTGACTCGGAGGAGAACCACGCCAGTCTGCACGTATGCAGCAGGTGAGAAGGTCACATGATCCAAACAAGGGGCGGAGCTAGATTGGCCACGGCCTTCCTTAACCAATCATTTTTTACCCTTCTAATGCAGACTGTGAATACTCTATCTTATTCAAACATTTAAATTTTTCATATATTAACAATTACTTGACAACAAAAACA
>NW_015150636.1:1116367-1117812 GCF_000732505.1 Cyprinodon variegatus | reverse complement strand
AATCAGAAATAAATAACTACTTTAATAATAAGTAATCCATTTAATAAATATTAATTTTATGCAGAACGATTATTAATAAAAGTATGTAAGTAATGACGATGATTAAGATGTTCGCTCCAGAACTCAAACCTGAAAGTATTTGGTCTGCTACGCCTTTAATTTAGACATCAAGGATGTTTAAATATATGCATCTCTTTGATATCAAAGGCTGTAGGAAAGTATAGTTAATTTTTTTCAGTGTACATTGCTTATCGCCTGGCCAGCCTTATTAACATTTTCTGGCTCTGCCTCTGGTCCAAACATCAGCACCTCAGCAGCAAAACAGTCTAAATGGAAAAAAATCGAAATCTAGATCAGTCATTTTTTCTTAAAATAAGTGCATTTTCCTTGGATTGAGGAGATAAAAGAGACATTTTGCCAATTTACACTTAAAATAAGAAAAAAACAATTGCATTGTCTTATTTCAAGTGCATATTATCTAATTATCTTATTTTAAGAGTAATAATCCTCATTCCATTGTCAAACTTTCTCATTTACCTACTCAAATTAAGGGTAAATACACTTAATTTAGGACATTTTTACTTATTTCTAGATCGTTTTTCCAGTGTAAATGGGTTCAGTCGCTCAGAGGAGCTAAAAATATGAAAATGAGTTTAGTTATTTACTTTAAAAGATCTCTAGATTCCTCGACTTTTTAAATGACGTTTATCACGAATGTTAACTGTCGCTAAATAAATCAATCAGGAAGAGTTTAAATAAAGAATAAAAAATTTTCACGTCCCAAAAAATTTTCACGTCCCAAAAATATTTTTTACTGCAAAAAATATTTTAAGAATAAATAAAAATGGTCACCTTATTTAGAAGGTTCTAAGATATTTTTGATGTATTTCTAATTTTATCTTTTTTTTTTTTATCATTATGAGAAATTTAGTTAATTTTTTCCCTTCAGTGTCCTTTTAGGGCACATTATGTCAAAGTCAAGACCCGTAAATAGTTTCTCCGCGGCCCCCTGGATGATATTTAATTACGTTAGAACCGGCCCACAGGCCACGGCCGCTTGTGCGCGCTGCTGTGACTTCACAGGCTACCGTTGCATTGTGGGGAATGTAGTGTTTGTGCGGTCGTGTTGCACGCACCAACACTGCATTCCCAGGGAAAAAAAACATGATTGTGTTTTTATTTTATTTATTTTTTTGTTGTGCTTTGCATGTTTGGATTGTTTTGGTTTTTGCTTTTCCCTCTTTAACAATCCAAGCTGGGCTGAAGTCGGTTGTCTGAGGAGGCGTAGTCCACTAACTGCGCTGCGCAGGTGTTAGAAGAGGCTGATTGAAGCCAAAATAAAAGGAGCCTGGATGGAGGGAGGGGCGGAGCTGATCCTGCAGGCTGCTGATCGAGGGGCAGGAGGGATCCGCACGATACCCTGACTGTGCCGCCTGTTCCCCTCC
>NW_015150636.1:1114172-1115237 GCF_000732505.1 Cyprinodon variegatus | reverse complement strand
GCTCCGAGCCAGCTCCCATGTCAGAGGATGAAGAGAGCACATCCAGTTAGTCACAGTCAGAGAAACAGGACTACACTGGAAAACAGGCCGGCCTAAAGTTCGATCTATAGTTAAACTATAGTTACCAGAGAGCCCAAAGGAAGTCATATGTTTATTATCTGTTTTCTTCATATTCTTCCTATTCATGCTAAATTAAAAAAGGAACTGTTCTTTGTTTTTCTGTTATTCTATAAAATGAAATAATAAGAAAAGTTGTTTCTTGTGTTTTCATTGTTGGTTTGAATTTGAAAAGCGAATTAACAAATTATACTTGAATTAAATGAATCTGCTCTTCATTTAAATTGTGACTACAGATTTGAGAGAAATCAAATATCACTTTTTTTTACGTTTTGCATTTTAAAATTAGAATAATTGATGAAAACCAAGGTAAAGATTTTCTATATATTGTTTTAATTGTAGAAAAACTACATAAAGTAAAGGAAAACTTTCTTTTTTTTTCTCTTTTTATCAGATTAAAATAACCATTTTAAAATGAAAAATATTGAGATAATTTGGGTTCAGATTTATGGAATAAGGTCAAATTAGAGCTGAATCATTTAAATTTATTTCTGCTATACTGGTTTCTGTGATCCTGCTTCGCGTTCCTGCTGGGATTTCTCCCCTTTTTCCCGGTTTCAGGATGTAATGATCTGGATCTGTTCTCCCTGCAGTCTGTCCCACCATCTGGACCTGAATGAGACAGGGATGGTTCTGATGGAGGTGGGTCTACTCAGCGGCTTCAGCCTGCGTCCGGACCTCATCGAACTGGACGGCGCCTTAAAAAAAGTGGAGACGCAGCCGGGGAAGGTGGTCCTGTACCTGGACTCTGTGAGCTGGAACCCAAACAGTCTCTCTCAGGGGTTGCTGGTTCAGTCTGGGCTCCTGAGCCAACAGCAGGTTTCTGGTTCTGTCTGCAGGTCACGACTCACGAGACGTGCGTGTCGATTCCTCTGATCCTGGAGTTTATGGTGGCTAAAGTCCAGGAGGCCACCGTCACCATCTATGACTACTATGAACCCAGTAAGA
>NW_015150636.1:1108879-1109912 GCF_000732505.1 Cyprinodon variegatus | reverse complement strand
TTGTGTTTTCCTTAATGTAGTTGCGCTTTTAGTTTTGTAGTTGCAGTTTGCACTTCAGGGCCACCGTAATAAAGCCTCGAACTATCACTTTGAATTGAAAAAAGCTTCCTGGATGGGAAGCTAAACATCTTCAAACTTGGAAACAAAGTCCAGTGGATTGTTTTTTAAATCCTTTGGAATGACTTCGACCTGGATGACTGAGAATCTTCACCAGCAGATGTTCTCGGTTCTAACACTAGGGGTCAGGCTTGCTTCACAGATGGACCATAAACAACTTCCTGTCTTAAATCCTGTAAAAACAAACAGCTGTCTCTAATTAACACTATAGCGTCATTAGATATGCTGATGATGTAACGATGATCTTTGACCTCAGGAGAACCAAACCTCTGCAGGATCCTCAGCCTTCAGAAACTGCTTAACTGTGAAGATCTGCCTGCAGCACCAGCAGAACCTTCTTTAGAAGTCACCTGGTGGGACTCTGACTAGAACCAGGACCTGGTCTATGAGGAGGCTCTCAGGCTCAGAGAGCATCAGGGCCCCAGACCATCTGCCATCTAAATAAAATCGAAGCGATCCCATTTCACCATGTTCTGCTAGCATCGCTGGTCTCAGCTTATGATTCATGGTGAACATTAATTAAAGGATCTGCAGGAGTTTTTTAGAGAAACCACAAATAAATCCTAAAATAATTCATCCCAGATCATCACCAGCTGCTCCTCTCTGAGCTTTGATGACAACAACATGTTTGTTTAAAACTGCGAGACAATGAGCTGAATTATAACCACATTTATTGCTACAGAATTAAAAACACTAAGGCAGTAAAAAAATATACTTCTTTTCCTCGCAGAGATCATTGTCTGAAACACAAAGAAAACATAAAGAACTCAAATTGATAGAATACACATTTTCAGGAGTTTAATTCTTCATGTTTTACAGTACGGAAGAGGATTAGGGCCACTGAAAAAAAAATGTTAACTGATTTTTTTTATTTTATTTCAGTATAGTATGGGAAAAAAGTCAGAATTCTGACTTT
>NW_015150636.1:1104985-1106434 GCF_000732505.1 Cyprinodon variegatus | reverse complement strand
GCTTTGATGACAACAACATGTTTGTTTAAAACTGCGAGACAATGAGCTGAATTATAACCACATTTATTACTCTGAATTAAAAACACTGATCATTTATTGAACAGGATGGAATCATTTCAGATTTAAAGAACTTTCAGAAGTTTGAATTCTGAATATGAGCGACTTTTCCTTTAAGAAAAGACTTAAAACTTTCCTTTTAGATAAAGCTTCTAGTTAAAAGTGATGTGTGCTCAGTCGCTGGGTAAGTGGAGAGTTGGAGGTAATGAATTAACAGCCCAAAAGTTGGATGTATAAGAAAAAAAAAACTGGATTTTAGGTTTATTCATGGATCTAACCTCCTGATTGGACGTTCTTTTGTCTTCCCATCTGTCCTGTTCAGGTTCTGTCCATAAATGTCCAGTCCTCTGGGTCTACCTGTCCCTCTCTATCCGTTTCTTTTCTCCAACTTGACATCATTTGAAATAAATGTAAAGAGTTTAAAGTTCAATATTGGTCCGGTTGTGGACTTTATATGGGATCATGGGTGCGTCCCCTCAGGCCTGCTGGATCTCCATCAGAAGCTCCTGGGGAGGAGATGAACGTGGCATCAGCTCTGGCTGCAGCTGAAGAACCTCAGGCAAACACTGTTCTCAGATTAAAAACAAATGAGCTCCAATTTTGGACCAACGTGTCCTCAGAACAATAAGCTTTCATTGCCTGTGTGTGACCTTTTAGAAGCCATAAACCCACACATGGTTGATTGTTCTTAAGGGAGGAGAAGGAGGAGCTCAGATGTGGGTCCTGGTACCACCACCACACCTGGAGATCATTAATGACACAGAGAGGGTGGTTGGGAGATGCTTGTCCTTCAATGGAAGAGACCGTAAACCAGGCAAAGACAGAAAACCTCGAAAACTGAGACAGATTGAAGGACAGATGGAGAGAAGCAGGAAATAAATAAATGTTTTTCAAACAGCCAAATAAATCAACTAATGAGTTTTTAATTATTTCTCCTGATCACCATTGAAACCTGTGGACCTGCAGGTTCCTGCAGGTTCTTTGGTTGCCCTCCAGAACCTTCCATCTAAGCCCTGCTCCAGTCTGAGCAGCAGGGACTCCATCAGCTCAGACCAAGGAGAACAGGAAGCAGCTGCATCACCTAAAGGTTGACATGTTAGCATGAACTCTGCGGTGAATCAAAGGGAAGGAGATTTCTGAGCTGAAGTGAGACCTCCCTGATGACAGAGCAGCTTTGTTCACTTTAACTGTCACAAATAACTGCAGCAGCGACTGGATTTAAATGGCATCGTTCTATAGTTACATGGAAACAATTTAGTCCTTAAAAATGGTTTGATAAAATTATAGTAAAATTAGCAAAAAAAAGATTATTTAATGTAGTGCCTCATTTTGTGTTTTACCAGTTTTATACCGCTCCGAACCCGGCCTCCAGCTCCGAACCCGGCCTCCAGC
>NW_015150636.1:1101405-1102447 GCF_000732505.1 Cyprinodon variegatus | reverse complement strand
TCTCCAGGTCCAAATCCAGCCTCAATTTAAATGCAGACCACTAGCTTTAACGTTAAAAGGCAGGAACCGTTTTACGAGCTGTTAGTGGATTTCTGCCTCATTTCCTGGTGGAAGCAGATTCCATCTACTCCATCTAACCTTCCAGGCTGTGGATTGTTCTGGGCTTTATCAGGAATCTAGAATCAGGAGATGAGAGAGATGAGGACCAGATGTGGTCCACCACCAGGTATGAAACAGGAACCACAGGTTCTGCTGGTCTGGACCATTTGAATCCCACTCAGTCTAGAAGGAATTAAGGCATCTTCTGATCAGTTTTTCTGATCTGGTTCTTTAAAAAAATGACCGAAAGTGACGCAGTTCCTCTCAGAACCCAGATCATTGAGAACACATGTTCCCATCAACCCCTCAACTCTTTGATCCAGGTTTTCCTTTCATCTTTTAAAGTTCCCCAGAGTTTCTGAGGATCTGCACATCTTCACAGTTTGGAATTAGAGGAACAAAATGTTAAAGATCACTAGTCCAAAGCCAGAGATGGAGGAGGGGCCCTGTTTTTTGAGGTGGAGGACCTGAACGTCAGCAGGTCCAACATGACGTTCTGTAATTAATGATCAGTGACATCTTTGGCCCAGTGTGCCCGGCGGTACCAGGACTGAGGTCGATCAGGATCTATGGAATTTCAGGAGGATCCCAGCTGCACCTCCCGCCTGAGCAGAGCTTATCTGCTGCCACTAAATCCTGACACTGAAAACTGGAGCGTCTCATTTAGCAGAGTCTGTGTCTTTTTGCAGGTTGTATCCAACAGAACAATTTTCTCAGAGGAATTTATTCATATTGGCCTGATTTCTGCAACATCTGAGAAACAGATGAAAGTCTCGGTTAAGCCTTTGGGGGAAAAAAAAACAGTTGTGTTTGTAAAGCAGTTTGTGGGCCTCCGTTATCATGAAGTGAAAATGATGGAGATATTTATGAATGACGTAGAATCAGGTGATTATGCACATTTTTAAGGGATTTTCTGTCTGTTGCTTTTTATCTCTTAAGAGAT
>NW_015150636.1:1096589-1098764 GCF_000732505.1 Cyprinodon variegatus | reverse complement strand
AGATGAATGTTAGGAAAATGCATATGTTATAATTTTATTTTAAGTTGCAGGCATTTGGCCTGTTAGGAATGTTCTGTTGTTTTTTCTGTTGTTTTAACTTCAAACAGAATAGGAAAAGTCAGGCTCTATCCAGTCGTGTTTGGTTGCATCATACCATACCATACCAACTTTATTTATGAAGCACTTTATACACCGAACAGGACCAAAGTGCTGTACACAATCATAAAATACAATAAAATTATAAAATAGAGAAAAAAACGAGTGTAAAATACATATTAGTATACAAAAAGAATAAAACCGGCATCACCTGCAATAAAACTGCACAAGAAACGGTAATGCTTTATCATGTGTAAACCTCTGACCCCTCCTGTTATTCCTTTGAAGTCTGATAATAAAAGCAGCAGGAAAGAGAGGTTCTTGCAGAGTAGACTACAGACTTTTTAAGGGGTCTCCTCCTCTGCCTGTTGTCTCTCTCCTGTTCTGCAGAAAAGCAACTTGTTTTAGGAATCCAGTTGTGTGGCCTGTTTGTGTGTCTCCGTTTTCCACCACCAGGAGTTGCCCTGTCTTCGCTGTCCCTCCCTGCACACCTGCGGCTCGTTGGATCATTATCTGGAGGAGTATTTGAGCAGTTGGCTGTCACTACCTCGACGCCAGAGTGTTTGCCAGTTTTGGGTCCTCTAGCCAAGCTGAGTTTAGCTGAGTCTAACCTAGCTTTGTTTCTCTGAGTCTAACGAGTTTTTGTCTTTGCTCTCTGGCAGGAAGCTTTCCTGTGATACTGGATTCCTGGACCTTCTCTCCCCTGGAAGGATAAACTGAGTTACACTGAGCAGGGGAAAATCTTCCATATGTTCCGTTCCATCGGAAATCTGAGTGACAGTCCACTCCTTTGCTCCTCCGGATCCAACGCTAGTCTACCTGTCCGCCTTTCAACGTTTACTCCCTTCTCTGGATTAACCACACAGTCTGGATTCAAGGACTGACAAGACCCCCCTCAATCGTGAGTTCCTCACCTTGTAAATCTCAGAGCTTCCAAGATTCCCACGGTACCTGAACTGACCTCTGAACTTCCCTTCTTACTTCCAGTTCCGGGTCACCAGCTCACTGAGTTCCAGATCCAACTCCTGTTGACGCCTTCAATAAACCTGTTTAACTTTTTCCGTGCTTCTCAGCATATGGGTCAAAATTGTTAAACCGATCATGACAACTTGTTTTGTTTGGTTTTCATTTCTAGGACGATAAGAGGTTATTATTATTTAAACCTATCAATGAAACGTCTTGGATCGGTTCCGGTTCAGAATGACAACCTCACTGCTTTCGACGGCTGACGGTCATCGTCTTCATCCTCAACTGTTCCTCCTCATCCCTTTTCTCCTCACAGTCTGGCTAGGATCATCGGAGCATTGATGCCGGTTCCGGGTCTCCCTGTTGGACTCGGATCTTTCTCCAATCTTCTCTCTGTTCCTGATAAAAGCTGATGTCTGATACCATCTAGACTCAATCAGCTCTGATATGGAGACGATCCCTGGTTCTTTTATCACTTAGCAGTTTCTATCCAGAACAACTAACCGGACCTGACATGTAGTAAAGATTCTGTTTAAGGAATCTTGAACTTCTCAGAGGTGAAATGAGGACATTCAGACGGAGTAGCTAAAGTTTCTGGATGTTCTGTTTTTTTCCAACTGGTTTATGGTTCTGTTAATGACCCAGTTTGGGCTGAGCTTTAGCTACTGGACTCCTATCCACTCAGGGACTACAGAACAACCATCCAAACCATCATCCCTCCACCACCTTGCCTCACAGCTGCTCTGAGGTGTTTTCTCCATAGACGGTTCTTTTCTCTACGTTGGTCCAATCTGTCCAGAGGACATTGTCCCAGAAGCGCTGTCCTTCATCCGGATGCAGATTTAGAAACAGTCATGCAACCATCTTGATTCTGGAGAGAAGACGCCTTCTCCTTGAACCTCGTTCAGGCTCATGACCTTTAACCTGCAAATCTGTGGAGTTTCTGGTTTTTGGTCCCTTTGTCACAGTCTTGGTTTTCCATTTGTTGTCCTCTGCTGCCCTCTTGTGTCCTCTTTCCCTTGCTCTGTTTTCTGCTCTGCCCTCACCTGTTTCCAATCCTCTCGTTAGCCCTCTCTGTCCCCTTTAAAAGCCTCCCTCTTCCGTTCCTGTTCG
>NW_015150636.1:1093267-1094178 GCF_000732505.1 Cyprinodon variegatus | reverse complement strand
TACTCAAAATAAGGTTAAATAAACTTAATTTAAGACATTTTTACTCATTTCTATATTGTTTTTACAATGTATGAGTTATTTTAAATGATTTAGACAAATGTTTTATTTTGTACGATGGAGTATTAGGGCTAGGCTGCAGATTTGTTTTTTTACACTTGAAATGAGTAAAAATTCTTAAATAAAGTGTATTTACCCTTATTTTAAGAAGATAAACGAGATAGTTTGCCAATGGAATGAGTATTTTTGCTCTTAAAATAAGATAATTAGATAAAATGCACTTGAAACAACAAAATGCAATTGTGTTTTCTTATTTTAAATGTAAATTGTCTTGTTCCGTTGGCAAAACGTCTCTTTATCTCCTCAATACAAGAACAAATGCACTTATTTTCAGAAAGAATTACTTATTTAGATTTTTTTCCAGTTTATTAGAGAATAAAGTCGTAATATTATGAGATTAAAGTCATAAAAGTACGATTATAAAGTTGCAACGAGAATGAAATAATAAAATTACGGTAATAAAGTTGTATTTTATGACGACTTTTACAAGATCACTTTCTTCCCTAAAATAAGGACTTTAAGCATTAGTTTTAGGTCTAAATAATGATCCATTGATTATTCCTTGCTGATCGGACTTTTCTTTTAAAACTACACACTGGAAAAACCATCTAGAAATAAGTAAAAATTCCTTAAATTAAGTGTATTTACCCTTAATTTGAGTAGGTAAATGAGATAGTTTGCCAATGGAATGAGTATTTCTGCTCTTACACTGCAAAAAATAGAAATCTCAATAAGTTATTTTTTCTTAAAATAAGTGCGTTTTTCCTTGAATTGAGGAGGTAAGTAAGACACTTTGCCAATGGAACAAGACAATTTCCTTTTAAAATAAGAAAAAACTATTTTATTGTCTTATT
>NW_015150636.1:1088892-1090297 GCF_000732505.1 Cyprinodon variegatus | reverse complement strand
CCAATCCCCCGCCCCTCCCCCTTTATAAAAACGCTTCATCCTTCTCATGAATGCATGGATTTATCTCCCATGCAGCGCAGCTAAATTCCTTTAAATCTAATTTTAAACTGAAGCTAATGTAAATAAAGAATGTCTGGTTCTTCTGGGTCAGAACCCTGCTGCCTCTTCACTGATGAAGCTTAATTTTCGGACCCCCCTCTTCGTCGTCTCTCCCCTTGCTTGACCTTGGTTGGTCTGTATATAATAACAGCGAGCAGCAGCTCTTCAGCTCCTGCAGCGTCAGCGGACTGCAGAGTTGATGGAGTCGTCTGTTTCCTGTCTGGCTGACGGCGCTGTTACTCAGCACAGGTTTTTATAAGCTGGAGCTGTAAAACTCAGGCTTGGATTGGACCTAAAAGTTGGATCAGGACCAGAGTTCTGCAGCCAAACTGCAGTGAAGAAAGCAGGAGTCTTTCAGACAGCTACAGAGGTTTTTTTTAGAGTTGCTCTGAGTTCAGTTTGCTGTGACAGTTCTGCAGGCAGTGACCTTCATTAAGGTTCAGCAGACATGTCCGTCAACCTTTTCTCATTTTGTCTTGTTTCAACCGTCGGTTTGATCTGGATTTAATGGGACACACCGACACAGGAGGACATAAGTCAGAAGAGGAAACAAGGTTTACCTGAGTCAGTATTTGGTGGAACCACCTGAGCAGAAACTGATGCTCCAAGCTGACCCTAAAGGCAGACCCTGAAAGACCTGGAGCCAGACGAGTTTCTGCTAAATTCTGGAACAGGACGTCTTCATCCTGAAGCTCTTCACATTTTTCACATTCTGCACCACATTGTGCTGGTCTGTCACATAAAATCCAGATGAAACGCACTGAAGGTTGGATCAGGATAAAATGAAGACGATTAGAAAGGCTCCATAAAACCCAATAAGGGGAGTGGAGGGTTTATAAGAAGCAGAACCAGATGCAACTCCATACCCAGTCCTTTGCAGGTCCATGAGTTCTTCCTGTCGGTCTGCACAGTGTCTAGGGATTCCTATTTTATGGATCTAGGACAGTGGAAAATGTACAACATAAAACATCCTTTTTTGTTTTAGGTTTTTGCATCACTAATGGCTCGATATTGCAAAGTAGGAGCTCAGGAAAGGGGGTGCAAAAGAGGGGGATAGGCAGGCTGGACTTGAAACAGGATCGGCCACGTCGAGGACTAAGGCCTCTCTACGTGAGTGGTGCGCGCTAACTATTGCAGCACCACAACACTCCAGAACCATCCGTCAAACTCCTGAAGTTCCCTGACGACACATCGGCTTCATCTGGATGATGATATTTCAGACCAACAGAACAACCAACACGCCCAGAACCGTAGAGATGACCGCGGACTGTGGAGCTCGTCTGCCTGGCTGTGTGTTTCCTGGACG
>NW_015150636.1:1084499-1086935 GCF_000732505.1 Cyprinodon variegatus | reverse complement strand
CAACAGGAACTGAAGAGGGAGGCTTTTACGGAGACAAAGAGAGGGCTAACGAGGGGATTGGAAACAGGTGAGGACAGAGCAGAAAACAGAGCAAGGGAAAGAGGACACAAGAGGGCAGCAGAGGACAACAAATGGAAAATCTGGAAAACAGGAACTAACAAACCAAGACTGTGACAAAACGGCCTTCTCAAGAGGTTTTGAGATGTCGGTGGAGAAAATGTTTGAGAAAAAGTTGTTTTGTGAGTGAATTTTTATTTTTTGAATTTTGTTTTGTTAATTTTTTGTTTGTGATAAACTTCAAATAAAGTTAACGTTCATATCAGATTCCCTCTTCAGTGTTAATTTACCACTCCGGGCCACTGTTGCAAATCTGCAACATCCCAGAATTCATTGCATGTGAAGGTCTCTCTCAAAAAAAAGTCTGAATTGTATTTTACTAGTCCATATGATAATTTTCTCCAAATATCAGATTTTTTCCTGCAACTACAACTTAATTTGAGCTTAAGAGGGTTAATATTGAATCATTTACTTCTGCTCTGTTGCTTTACTTCGTTTACAGACAGAAAACATCTGCTCTCTATGCAGCCTTTAAAGGACTTTTATTACTGGATTATTGTATAACTAAGTAGATTATGAGGATTGTAGAATCCAGAGTCAAACTGTTGGTATGTGAACACATACTTGGCCAATAAAGCTGCTCTGGTTGTGAGAACATCCTCTGTGGCTCAGTGATGTCAGCTGGGTTTATGATCTGGGGCATTTTCCAGACGCCTGAGGTGTTGGAATATTTTCCAGCTGAGCTACATGAGTTCAGGTCTGCTCCTCTTTACGGCCGCTTAAAAATAACTGCGTGCATGTGTTCAAATTATCGATGGGGCAGCGGATTAGAAATCCCCGCCTGATCGGACGTCTCTGGGGTCAAGATTTCTGAAAAAAAGAAGAATGATTGTGATGGAGGACATCTTTAAAAGTCAACACTGAAAATATTGAAAAGCACAATGATAGGAAGCAAACTCACCGTGAAAGACGTTTTAAATGTCTTTGATTTAAAAGCTGTGTTCACACGAAACTCTGATTTAGTGATCAAGTGTTGGATTCTCCTCTTTAGCAGCGACATACAAGCATGTATGACTTTCAGTGTAACTGCTGACAAATGTTCGGGTTTTTGCGAGCCTTTAATTCCCAAACATGTCGTGAAATCACAGATTTATGAGCATTTATGAGTTTCTGAGCTCCACCCTGCATTCAGGGAGGAATCTGAGGAGTTTAACACCAGGAATGAATAAAGATTGATTATTTAACTAAATTAAAATATGCATCCTTCTCATATTTAATATGGACTTCTTAAACGAAAAGTCCGGTCAGTAAGAAATAATCAATGGATCATTATTTATACCTAAAACTAATGCTCAAAATCCTCATTTTAGGGAAGAAACTGATCTTGTAACAGTTGTCATAAAATACAACTTATACAACATAATTTTATTATTTCATTCTCGTTGCAACTTTATTATCGTGATTTTATGACTTTAATCTCATAATATTGCGACTTTATTCTCTAATAAACTGGAAAAAATTCTAGATAAGTCATTTCTTCTTAAAATAAGTGCATTTGTTCTTGTATTGAGGAGATAAAAGAGACATTTTGCCAATGGAACAAGACAATTTCTACTTAAAATAAGAAAAAGCAATTGCATTTTGTTGTTTCAAGTGCATTTTATCTAATTATCTTATTTTAAGAGTAGAAATACTAATTCCATTGGCAAACTATCTCGTTTATCTACTCAAAATAAGGGTGAATACACTTAATTTAGCAATTTTTACTCATTTCCAACAAATAAGTTTGCTATGATTTAATGAATTTAACATTAATCAGTAAAAAAATAAAAGAACATAATTTTTTAACCGTTGTGGATTTGTTTAAAGAAAGAATAGTCCATGGAAGCTATAAGCTTGTTAGGCTGAAGGCTCAGCTGTCTGATCCAGCAGCACAGGAGCTCCACAGGAGACGGTTCTCTCTCCATTCCTTTTTCCTCTGTTCACCTCTGACTTCCAGGACCAGACAGAGTCCTGTCATCTGGGATGACTCTGCAGATATTGGGAGCATCACAGATGGAGCAGAAGCTGAGGACAGAGAGCTGGTGAAGCGCTTTGTGTCCTGAAGGTCAACAAAACAAGGAGATGATTGGAGATTTTCAGAAGAAATAGGAACAAGTTGAATCCTGTTAACATCCTGGGAGAAGAAGTGATGGAGGAGTAGAAATCCCTCCATGTTCACCTGGACGACAACCTGGAGACACAACTGAAGCCGTCTGCAAGAAGAGAGAGCAGACTGGACTTCTAGAGGAAGATGAGGTCCTTCAGATGCTGCAGATCTTCTATTAGTCTGCTGTGGAGAGCCTGATCTCTTCCTCCATCATCATCATCATCATCATC
>NW_015150636.1:1082478-1083881 GCF_000732505.1 Cyprinodon variegatus | reverse complement strand
TGAACTGGAAAGTGACCTGAGATGACTTGATGTGAATTGGAGCTATAGAAATAAACTGAATTGAATTGAATTATTATTTGAGCTTTTTTTTCCATCTCTCTAGTGATAATAAAGTTACAGACCCCAGAGGGTGTCAGCAGGAAAAAAGAAAACAAAGCTAGTGGAAATCTGTGCTAACAGCCACTGAACTGTGCTTCTGGTTTCCGTGACGACGGGTCAATTACAGTTAGAGTTTGGATGGACGACTCGCATCGGCTGGAAATCTACTGGATCTGTTTCACATATGAACTTCATTCAGCACAACTCGCAGCTTTTAATATGACCTAATTTAGTTTACACTCAGATAAAACGTCAATGATGTCACTAAGTGTTTGTCAAACCGAGTATGGAAGGAATTTTCTACCATTATTGGTCCAAGAACAGAACATTTTCTCTAAGTATGAGTGGAAGTGGGGAGTATGGCCTACTGGTTAGGGCATTGCTCATGGTTGCCAGTTCAAGCCCCCACTCCCACAGCCTGCACTCTGGGTCTCCGATCAAGACCCTTCACCCCAGGGAAATTCGTAAAGCTCAAGCAGGGAGACATTTCAAAAAGTAAAATAAATGCAATAAATAACAGAAAAAAAGAAGCCTAAAAAATAAAATATGAGAAAAGAGCAAAAACAAGTGATTTGAACAAATAACATCTGAGAAAACAGATGTGATTTTTTTGGTTAATGCTTTTGTCAAAGTTTAATTTCATTTTTACAAAACATTTTTTTTTTCTTTCAACAAAAATGAAACAAAATTCACTCCATACTCCATAACATGACCAAAGATTGCGAAACTGAGAACACAGTTTATTGAAGCTTGAGCAGATTTCCAGCTGCTTTGTTCTTTTTTTCACCTGCTGACACTAAACCAGGCTCCGCATAAATAAATAGGCAGCTGCCAAAAGAAAAAAACAAAACACAAAAATCAACAAATAAAAAGAAGATCAAAAAACACAAACAAGAAAATGAAAAAGAAGGAAAAACCCAGACAGTGGTGAGTGGGGGTAAGAAAAACCACGGGCTACTCTGAGACAATGGTTTAAACAAATAAAGGACGCCGCAACTTACTAAAATAGTTTATCTGAACCACGAATTGTACATCTGGTTTTCTCCAAGTCCCTACATCTTTAACCCGCTGTGCATTCAAAGGGGAGTAGAACCTTTCATTTAAATCAAACATCTCCTCTGGACCATTAAAGAACATATTTCATTACTTTAAATCTGGTCTATAGAAACAGGAACATTTAGGAGAAACGAAATTCCCTAAGTTAAAAAGGATAAATATGGATAATTTGTTTTCATCCTAATGTGAGCTTCAACAGGAAAACCTTCACCTCTACCATATATGGGCGGTGATGTCACAGAGGGAAG
>NW_015150636.1:1080754-1081824 GCF_000732505.1 Cyprinodon variegatus | reverse complement strand
ATTATTCCAACATCTATTAATAAACCATTTATTTTCAGAGTGAAAAAGTTTTTTTCCCTTGAAGCCGATGAGTGGTCGTTCATCCTGCTGCAGCAGATACCTGGAGCCGAGTCTCTGTCACTGTGGATGGCTGCTTGATGAGTTGGTGTCATTTAGACTCACTTCTGCTGCAGCATCATGATTTGATTCAAGTCTGGAATATGAACTTTGACTCCAATGTTCAGAACAAAACCAATCAGGTTCTAAAACCTCCCACTTCTGAGGGGAAAAGTCCAATTAGCAAGGAATAATCAATGAATCGATGAATGTATACCTCAAACTAATACGTTTGCGGTGATTTAATGAATTCAGCGTTATTCAATGAAAAATAAAAATAATTTTTGTCACGAACACTGAGTCTTGGAGCGGCCATTTTTGCCCAAATAAAGAAACAACTCACTCAGAGGCGTAGACAGAAAAGTCAGGTAATAACCAATGTACACTGAGGGGCGGGCGAAAGTGAATGAGCGCCAGAACCTCACGGTTAATCTAAACTGTTCCAACAGGAACAAGCAAAACATCCATATTTTTAATTAAAGACTATCTATACTTTCCTACAGCCTTTGCCAACAAATAGAGACATATATTTAAACATTCATGCCGTCTAAATTAAAGGTATAGTGGATGACATTTCTGGGGCGAACAACTTTTCCTGTCATTACCTAATTTATCAAAAAGTGTTCTAAATAGAATTAATATTTACATTTACAAATATATACAGTAAATGGATTTTTAAGTTATTATTAAAGTAGTAATTTATCTATGATTTTACTGAAGGCTCCTAGATGACTTGCAGAGAAACATTTTCTCTTTACTCCAAATTACACAAAATTTTATTATAAAAATCTTTAATGTTAGTATTTTGATGTGCTTTATTAACCACAGCGGTTTAGTTGTCAAGTAATAATAGTTATAACATTCCTCTAGAATGGAGGTCTTCAACTGGGGGTACGCGACTCCTAGGGGGTCCACAGACACCAGATACAGCACTGGGACTTGATCAACAGCCGATACCGCACCGTGACGTCACT
>NW_015150636.1:1076225-1077837 GCF_000732505.1 Cyprinodon variegatus | reverse complement strand
AGATAATGGATGTCTATTCTATTAACATTTCTCTATCTGGAGAATGGGGCTGTTTTAGGTGTTGTCTTCTCCATTCAGAGGGCCCCCTGCCTGTCTTTGCCTAGGGCCCCAAATCTCCTAAATCCGCCCCTGCATACAGTCCATGAAGCTGCTATTATCTCCTGGCCATCCAGTCTGAGGTACGGTGAGGGCTGCCATCCTGCGGGTCACACAGGCGACACACGGTTACAGGATCTGGCTTATCTGTCATTCTGGCTATGAAACCCTGAATTATCAGAGCGATCCAAAGGATCTGCTCACAATTTGTAAAGAAGGAGAGCTGATTTCTGCGCCTCACGGTTATGAACTCATTCATTGTTTCTCTCTCTTCCTGTTTCTGTTTAAATGAAACCAGACGCCAACTTCACGGAGTTCAGAGCAACAGAACTGATCCTTTCCTAAAGAAATCTCTGAAGTGCCTCCATGCTTTGGGGAAACCATGGGAGGTTCTCCATCACTTAGGTTTCCACACACCTGGTAGGAAGCATTCCTCTCTGCTGGCTGCACTGAAGGATCTCTCCTCGTCCTCTTCTTCTCGGTTAAAGACATCCATCTGATCAAGTAAAGGAGTAAATCGCCACAGCTTCTCCTATGACGTCATGTCGGGCCTTCGGAGCGAGCGTCTGGGAACATGTCGCCCTGCACCGATGCTCCAAACCTCACATCATCAGCCTTTTCCTGCTTCTCATATTTCATCTTTTCTGACATGGAAACTATTAAAGCTTTGAGCAACAAACCTGAACACAGCTGTAAAAATGGTTCATGTAAATATCAGGGTGAGCTCATGATGAAAGATGATGTCTGCTTTCAGTTTCAGGAGATTTTCCTGACTGATTTTATTTGTTTATATTAAGAAAAAAAACATTGTTGGGGATAAAATGTCCATTTATGGCCTCTTTATGCATTAAAATCAGGTCCTGTTTATTCTGTGTTTGTTTCATTGCAGATATTAAATATAATTTGGCTAAAGGCAGAGAAAACCAGTCAGAAAATCTGAAATACGCCACTAAAGCTTCATCTGAGAGACGTTTCTCAGGAGGACACATCAGAGGCGTCCTGCAGGACATCTTCCGTCCTGCTAAGGAGGATTCAGGTCCAGTTCTGCTTCATCAGCTCTGAATGTTAACTAATGGCTGCATGATGGTTCTGATCCAGTAAAGAGAGTGAAATAATGAAAATTATATGTAAAGGAATTTATACTTAAAACATGACTATTATAGGTTCATGTTAAAATGTAAAAAAAATTGGTTGTAATTATTGAATTTAAATATTTTCTTTATTTCTTTTGGTTTATCTTTCATATTATTTCGTTTTGTCCCCAATGAGCCTCCATAGCTCTCTGCTGCCATTCCCAAAACAAACAAAAAAAACAATCCACTGGCCTTTCTTTCCAAGTTTGAAGACATTTCGCTTCCTATCCAGGAAACTTTTTTAATTCAAAATGTCAGAAATAGCTTTGAGGTCAAGGCTTTTATAGAGTGGACCAAAAGCAAAGTGTCAAGAAACGCGGACAGATGGACCCAGTATTCAAGGAGAGACAGTCAGTAGGAAAGTTCAAAAAGGTTTATTAAAT
>NW_015150636.1:1073578-1075281 GCF_000732505.1 Cyprinodon variegatus | reverse complement strand
AAGAATTGAGGCAGTTCTGAAGGCAAAAGGGGGTCCAACCCGTTACTAGCATGGGGTACCTAATAAAGTGGCCGGTGAGTGTATATGCATATGTAAAGGAATTTAAACTTAAAACATGACTATTATAATTTCATGTTAAAATGTAAAAAAATAGATGTAATTATTGAATTTAAATATATTTCTTTATTTCTTTTGGCTTATCTTTCATGTTATTGTCACGGTTTGTTTGGAGGTTTTTGTGAGGACCCAAATGCAGAAGCTGACAGGCAGGTGTGAGTTCTTTTAATATATAATGAAATATCAGGCAGCAAAAACAGGAATCTAAAAAATCCAACTTAAAAATAAAACACAAACCAGAACCATGGAGACATCAGGGGAAACCGATCAAGGAGCCAGGGTGAGAAAAAGACGAGGAACCAGCAAAGAGGGACTGAAGAGGGAGCGTACTTATGGCCGACTGAACAAAGGAAGGGCTAACGAGCTGATAAGGAGCAGGTGTGAGTAGAGCTGAGAAGGAAGACAAGGGAAAAGAAAACACAAGGGGGCAACAGAGGACAGACAAAGAAAAACCTAAGAAACTTAAATGAATCTAGAACACCAATAAAGCTAGAAGACAAGGAAAAACCTGGATGAACATTAAACTGAAAACTTAGAGAAAAACCGACAGAACCAAGATCATTACAGTTATTTCATTTTGTCCCCAATGAGCCTCCATAGCTCTCTGCTACCATTTCAAAAACAAACAAAAAAAACAATCCACTGGCCTTTGTTTCCAAGTTTGAAGACATTTCTCTTCCCATCCAGGAAGCTTTTTTTGATTCAAAATGTCAGAAATAGCTGTGAGGTCGAGGCTTTTACAGAGTGGACCAAAAGCAAAGCCTGGTTTTAGTTTAGAAAACATGCAGATAGAAACGGACGAACGGGTCCACCCCCTTTGGAATGGGGGTCATTTGGCTTCTTTGTTAGCCTGCAATAATCGATACCTGTATATATCTCTGAAAGGGGGGGGGGGTTGTTAGATGGAATTGTTGCCCTGACTAAGCATGCAAGGTCTACTTATTCCCATTTAGGGGGTGCCGGTTGTGATGATAGCGGGAAGGAATCAACTTAATTGCTGCATGGTAGATTTTTGAAAGCTGAAACCTGAGCCCCCCACCCCCGCAGTTTAAGGTTGGTTTTTCTTTCTTAACAAACCAAACATAAACAGACGGGTTGGACTCAGATTTCATGATGAGGATCAGTGCCTAGGAATCCGAGACCATGGTCTTGAGCCGGAAAATGGTAGAGTGTCTGGGTTGGGGAGGATATGCAGCCCCTAGTGGAGGAGTTTAAGTATGTTGGGGTCTTGTTCACGAATGAGGGGAAGATGGAGCGGGAGATCGACGGGTGGATTGGTGCGGCGTCTGCTGTGAAGCGTGCGATGTACCGGTCTGTTGTGGTGAACAGAGAGGTGAGCCAAAAGGCAAAGGTTTTGATTTACCGGTCGATCTACGTTCCTACCCTCATCTATGGTCATTAGCTTTGGGTCATGACCGAAAGAACGAGATCCTGGATACAAGCGGCTGAAATGAGTTTTCTCTGTAGTATCTCTGGGCTCTCCCAAAAATGCTGGACTCAGAGCCGCTGCTCCTCTACATCGAGAGGAGCCAGCTGAGGTGGCTCGGTTATCTGATTAGGATGCTTCCTGGACGTCTCCCTGGTGA
>NW_015150636.1:1069110-1071998 GCF_000732505.1 Cyprinodon variegatus | reverse complement strand
AAAGAAAGAAGGCACAGAGACAATTTATTTAGTTTTACTCGCGAGGAGAGTAGGAAGAGACTGCGGAGTTTACAAATCTCCAACCCATTCTGCCGGTCTTCAGCTTTCTCCTCGCTATTTATTAAAGTCAGAGGGGGGGTCCCTAGTTACACAAGCTGAGGTTGCGCTAAAGGAATCGGAAACAAGAAATACAATTTAATTTGCAGCCTCAGTGAACAGGTTAATTTGCATTTAAATGTCTTGCGGTCAAATGGTCTGAGAACCTCCTGATTTCGTTAAGCTGCAGCAATATTTCCTGATAGTTGACCTATATTGCTTGTGCAACAGCTCTCTGGAACAGTAATATGTCACACATTATACATCATAAGAACAAACATTAAGTATCTTATACAGAATTATTCCAACAGCGTCTCTTTGTGTCTCCAGCAGACTGGGAAGCTGAGGCTGTTTGCTTTGTTTTCCAGTCGTTTGCATACAGTTGATCAGATTTTTAACTGTCAGTTAAACTCTTGACTGTCGGCCTCAGTCCCTGAAGGCATCGAGATGTTTTCCAAAAAAACATGCAGAGACTCGACTCTGACAAAGATCCCCCTCAGCCGTCATCAGGGGTCTGTCAGAGAGAAAGTTGATAAGACGTCTGTGACTCCCAGGACTTCGAGGCTTTAGCTGTTTTCATGTCACAAGCAAACAGGGTTTGACTGGATTTAAAGGAACTAATACATTTAATGCCTCCACCAGATTTGAACCTGGAAACCGAATATTTATCTGTTTGGAACGGCTGTAATTTCCTGTTCTGGATTTGGCTTCTTCTCATCTACTCTGTCCCACAGCAGCATGCAGCCAGCACCATGTTTCTTGCTGTTTTTTCTCCTCTTCACTCTTTTGGATGACTTGGCAACAGCCCGTCACAGAAAATCACAATAAAATCAACTTTTGTGGGATTTTGGTTCTAATGGGAAAGAATAAAAAAAAGTTTAGAAAATAAAAAGTAAAGGGCTGGTTTTCGTCCCGCAGCAGTGTGACACAGCGAGCTTGTTGGTTTATGACTAGGGATGGGAATCGAAAACCGGTTCTTGTTCAGATTCGGTTCCGTGTATTCCAATTCCATTGCACCGTTTGGCAGCTCGCTCAACGATTCTCTTAACGAGTCCACGCAGCACCAGAGCTTAGAGCACAGGTGTCAAACTGGTTCCAGAAAGGGCCGTGTGGCAGCTGGTTTTCTTTCCAACCAAGCAGTAGCACACCAGACTCCATTCATCTCATCAAGGTGAGTCTAGTCTTAACCTGATGACTTGATGGGATGAATGGAGTCTCGTGTGCAACTGCTTGGGTGGAAAGAAAACCAGCTGCCACACGGCCCTTTCTGGAACCAGTTTGACACCCCTGGCTTAGAGCTATGGGAAGCACGACTTATGTCCCGTTTTTTATGCAAGTTACGCACACGGCATTAAGTAAGCAAGTACAACGTGTCCAGGCGTAAGGCTAGAAAAGCAAAACAACAAATGGCGTCCCATCGGGTAAAGCAATCGAAAGTTTGGCTTCATTTTAAGAAAGAGAAAGATGGCAACAAGGAGCTTTGCAATCATTGCAAAGTTGCAATTACATCCGCGGTAGGAAATACATCCAACATGCAGAAACACCTGCGCACACAACATGGCATACATTTTAACGAAGGCCGTGTTTTTGATGCTTCCGGACAGAAGCTAAAGTTACGACCAGCATGGAAGGCAACTCTGGTGGAAAGTAGCAAGTTTTACATCACTGGCTGAGCTTAATGTGGTTCCTAGTAAATCAGATGCCATTTCTGGAAATAAACCAATTTCATACCTCTCTTTGGGGTTATTAAGGGAGTGTTTCTTTCTCGTTAATCCAGCCCTTCATTGCTAGCATGTTTAATTGGAATTCTTACATGATTCTAGCTATTGCAATGGATGTAACGAAACATGCTACGATGTGAGAGAAAGCTGACGCTTGTTTATTTAAATCAGGGGGGAGATGAGTTTATTTCCCCAAATTGTACAGTAATGCTTTTTCATTAAACAGAATCGATAAGAGAATCGAATCGTTTCACAGAATCAATAAGGGAATCGGAATCCCGAAAATCTTATCAATTCCCCACCCTATTTCTGCCCAATATTGAAGCGTGGTCTGCGCTATGTTGTTCCACGCCACAACGCCAGAGGGCCAATCAGGAACTAGCTGTGGGTCTAGATACGGCCGAGGCGGTGAGGAAGTGGAGGCAAGTCTGTGCAACAACGGAGAGACATGAGGGCCAAAAAGAGCGGGGATCCAGGTGGAAAAAGGGTCCCAGCGTTCTCGCGCACCTCGCTCTGCTAGCTGCTCCATCTTCACCAGTCGTTTTCCACAATGGCCGACATACAAACAAAACAAGTGTCATGATTTTATCTAAGGCTCGGACCCACAAGCAGTGAAACCAAACAGAGAGACACGGATGAAAAGTTTGATGGGTTTTATTGAAGATCTTGAACTCGGTGCAGATTTTCCCTGAACTCTGCTCAGCCAGAACTGGAAGGCGTGGGGAAGACAGATGGTTAGTTCAGGCTCAGTGGGAAATGTCATTCGTTGATCTTGAAGGTGAGGATCTGATTGTTGACTCACGTTTCCAGAGAAGTGAAGGATCCTTGACTCTTATCTGTGTGCTGTTTTTCCAGAGTATGTCTGATTCGGCAGAAGGCGGAACAGGGTTTACCCAGAACTCGGACGGTGTAGGTGAACAGAGACGCTGATTACCACTCAGATTTCCTGCTGTACTTGAACGGGTCGTGGTGAAGATGATTCCCTTGCTCAGAGAGTAATTTCAATGTCCTCAAAGGCAGGATGACTTCCTGCCGAGAGGCAAAGACAAAAACAAAGTTAAAACTCAGGTA
>NW_015150636.1:1067160-1068700 GCF_000732505.1 Cyprinodon variegatus | reverse complement strand
GAGTGCAGAGGCATTTTTTTTCCTGGTTCGTTCGAAACACGCCCCATAATCACAGCTCTATGGAGCAGCATCAGACTCATTCTGACTAGAATTGAGTAGGACTACGTCAAGCTACCGTTTGGCAGCTCGCTCAACGATTTTCTTAACGATTCCACGCAGCACTAGAGCTTAGAGCTATGGGCAGCACGACTTATGTCCCGTTTTTATGCAAGTTACGCACACGGCATTAAGTAAGCAAATACGACATGATCCAGGAGTAAGGCTAGAAAAGAAAACAAAAAAAATGGCGCCCCATTGGGTAAAGCGATCGAAAGTTTGGCTTCATTTTAAGGAAGAGAACGATGGCAAAAAGGAGCTTTGCAATCATTGCAAAGTTGCAATTATATCCGCGGTAGGAAATATATCCAACATGTAGAAACACCTGCGCACACAACATGGCATACATTTTAACGAATGCTTCCGGACAGAAGCTAAAGTTACGACCAGCATGGAAGGCAACTCTGGTGGAAAGTAGCTAGTTTTACATCACTGGCTGATCTTAATGTGGTTCCTAGTAAATCAGATGCCATTTCTGGAAATACACCAATTTCCTACCTCTCTTTGGGGTTATTAAGGGAGTGTTTCTTTCTCGTTAATCCAGCCCTTCATTGCTAGCATGTTTATTTGGAATTCTTACATGATTCTAGCTATTGCAATGGATGTAACGAAACATGCTACGATGTGAGAGAAAGGTGACGCTCGTTTATTTAAATCAAGGGGAGATGAGTTTATTTCCCGAGATTGTACAGTAATGCTTTTTCGTTAAACGGAATCTATAAGAGAATCGAATCGTTTCACAGAATCAATAAGGAAATTGGAATCAAATTCCTAAATCAAATATCAATTCCCAACCCTATTTATGACCAATATTGAAGCCTTATTCCACGCCACAACGCCAGAGGGCCAATCAGGGACTAGCTGTGGGTCTAGATACGGCTGAGGCGGTGAGGAAGTGGGGGCAAGTTTGTCCGACAATGGAGAGACATTAGGGCCAAAAAGAGCGGGGATCCAGGTGGAAAAAGGGTCCCAGCGTTCTCTCGAGTCGCGCACCTTGCACTTCTAGCCGGTCGATCTTCACAAGTCGTTTTCCACAATGGCCGACATGCAAACAAAACAAGTGTCGTGATTTTATCTAAGGCTCGGACCCACATGCAGTGAAACCAAACAGAGAGACACGGATGAAAAGTTTGACGGGTTTTATTGAAGATCTTAAACTCGGTGCAGATTTTCCCTGAACTCTGCTCAGCCAGAACTGGAAGGCGAGGGGAAGACAGACGGTTAGTTCAGGCTCAGTGGGAAATTTCATTCGTTGATCTTGAAGGAGAGGATCTGATTGTTGACTCACGTTTCCAGAGAAGTGAAGGATCCTTGACTCCAATCTGTGTGTTTTTTCCAGAGTATGTCTGATTCTGCGGAAGGCGGAACAGGGTTTACCCAGAACTCGGACGGTGTAGGTGAACAGAGACGCTGATTGCCACTCAGATTTCCTGCTGTACTTGAA
>NW_015150636.1:1057757-1066847 GCF_000732505.1 Cyprinodon variegatus | reverse complement strand
ACAAACACAAAAAAACGAACACACAGACAGGAGCCCTGACAACAAGCCAGTAAGGAACCAAACAGGAAATAAAAAACCTGGTTTCTGGAGCTTGAATAATTTTAAGAAGAATTTCAGAAGCCTGAATACTTTATGAATAATTCACTTGATGAGGATGAAGCAGTTTTTATGTTTTTAACACTGAGGAGAACCTGCAGCCAGTACCAGTATACCCCAGGTTATCATGGGGTGGCTGGTTCCTCAGATCACTGCAGGAGTTCCTCATGCTGCCATCAGGGGGCAGCAGAGCTTTCTGGATGATCATCTGTGGTGATATCATTTTCCATCAGCTCCTCCACCTCCTGGCTTCATGGAGCAGCCGGAGTACAGATGAGTGCAGGAGGAGGAGGAGGAGGAGGAGATTTTTTCCACTACTACATTTCACCTCCAGGCGACCACGTCTGGAAAGACAATATCTCTAGAAAAAGAGGCGATTAGTCATAGAGGAGAGCTTTCAGCCCAGCGACAGGGTGCTGGTGATTCCTGTCTGACAGCAGCTTCCAACAAGCTGCAGGGAGGGAACCGTGTGTTCGCCTGAGGACGCAGCACCTCAGCAAGAACCTCTGAGCAAACCATAAAAACCAGCTTCTTTCTCATGCTCCTCTCAGCTGTCAGGGTTAGAATGTGAATGCAGAGCTGGTCTGCAGGACAGGCCTCCCAGTACTCCCAGCAGAAACACCCTGGAGCTGCTGCAGGGTGTCGGCTCTGTTTGATCCTAAGCTCCGGGTTGGTCTCCATCACCTAAACATGACAGTTTGACAGAAGTTATGCAACAAGCAGCTGCTCAGGGATTCACAGACGGCCGTCCAACATCGGGTTTCCTTCACAGAACCCGTGTTGGTTCTGGTTCTGTGGAGTTTAGGCTTTTCCTTTGTTAAACTTTTATTTGGTTTGATATTATTTAGATTTTATTTAAATGCTTGGTGGCGTTTCTACTGACCTAAAGCACATGTGTGAAGCAGAGACGAGTGTCTGCTTGTCCTTTCATTCCTTCAGAAGCCTCTTTTTTTCTGGAAAAATGTCCTTCATGCCGGAAGGTGACATTTGAAATTTGACCATTCAGAATCGGATAAGGACAGACGGTTGGACACATCAGAACCGTCCAGCTCTGAGAAACCAAACACACGACACCTACTGATCTAAACGACGACTAGTTGCTGCAGAAAGCAGCCAAACATAACTTCCCTCTGGGTCATGCTACGCTACGCAGACTCTCTGTCTGTACTGAGGAAGTTTGCACATCAACTCAACATGCTGGGTCAGTATTCAGCCAACTGGGCTGTGTTCAGATCATAGAAACATGCTCATTATATCATGAAGCATGATGCCTTAGCCATGTTTACTGCTGTGAGGCGGCGGCGTACTCAGACCCTGTCCTCAACAACACCTCGTTATCTTCTCCCTAAATGCAAAATCTGAGGCAACAAAAACAGGAAATTTAAAAATATTTTCTTAAAAATGTTTTTTTTTTTGTTTCTAACTCCATCTGTAGAGATGGGGAGCGGCAGCCGAGTGGTTAGGGCTTTAAGCCCCACTCCCACAGACTGCCACTCCTGGTCTCTGAGCAAGACCCCTATCCCCACACTGCTCCCTGCGAGACACACAATGGCAGCCCACTGCTCCCCATGGGGATGGGTTAAATGCAGAGAGGTACTTGTGAAATTGTAATGAAAATTAAAAAAACATCAACAACAAAAAAGCTAAAGAAACACGTTAGAAGCAACTTTCGGTCACTCTGCTTCTTCATATTGGAAACCACATTGGATCAGATTTATTTCACATGTTTCACTAAAACTTTTCCTTTCTGGACGTTTAACTCTCTGGTGCATCGCGGCTACTGTAGAACAAATCAACTAAAAAATAAATTTCTCTTTAATTCTATGGTTTATATAGTGAAACTGCATATTACTGTCTAGAAGGCTCTCTGCTGCCACACTCCATTTAGGTCAATGAAGTGGTCAGTCACTGTAACTGCAAGTACATTTCTTCTGAATCCAAGATGGCAAACAAACAGCAGCCAATGTTGACCACTGCTGGCAGATGTTTCAATCCTTCTATAGTAGAAGAGTTAAAAAAAAATATGATGATATACGTCTAAAGAATACGGAGGAGGATTAGGGCCACTGAAAAAAAAAAAAGTTAACTGATTTTTTAATTTTATTTCAGTTTAATATGGGAAAAAAGTCAGAATTCTGACTTTAATTTAATAATTGTGGATCTTAATGTAGATGGGCACCATGAAGGCAGAGATGTGGAGCACTCAGCTTCACTGACAAAGATGTTGTTTGGGAGGAACAGGAACACTTTGGTGGAAAATGAAGGAATTCTGTGAATTTGTACATCCCTGAGGATCCCTGCTGATGCTGTTTGATTAATAAAGGAGCAGAAGGAGATTAAAACCAGAGTTAAACACACATTGGTGTTTAAGCTTGATGCTAACATGTTTGTTAGCTGTCAGAATTCAGTCAGAATTCTGAGGTAAAAAGTCCTAATTCTGACTTTTTTCCCATATTAAACTGAATTAATATTAAAAAATCAGTTAGTTTTTTTTTTATTTTTTAGTGGCCTTAATCCTCTTCTGTAAAGGAAGGATATCATCAATTTGAATTATAACATTTTTTGTTCAGTGTGTAAAAAAATCACGATTAAATGGAATCCAGTGAAATGGATGTTAAGCATTAACAATTCAAAATTTGTCAACATAAATCATATAATTGTTTTACTGTGTCTTGAAATAGTTTTGGTTATACAGTGTTTTATTGTTACACGTATAAGCTTTTTATTTAAATTTGCATTTTAGTATATTTTGTGTACACTTAGAGCAGATTAGCTTCAGTTTGTGTGACTATTTTAAATTTGAAAAAGCTTCCTGGATGGGAAGCGAAACGTCTTCAAAGTTGGAAAACAAAGTCCAGGGGTTTGTTTATTGTTTTTTAACTTTTTTGGAATGAGTAAACCAATTATTTATATTGTAGACTTCAAACACAGTGAATAATGTAAGAAAAGAAGGCAGCCTTCAGGGAAGTGAGGGTGAGGAGGGCCAGGATGCAGAGGAAGGTCAGCATGATCGAACAGAGCTGCAAACAAACGCAGCAACAAAGGAAACTGTGATTGAGGCTTCAGTGACTTTAACATTTAACAGATTTACACCAAGCAGTAATATTGCAGTAAAACATGTTTTATGTTTAATTTGCTTTGCATTTGTCAGAAAACAGGTTAAAACAATAACATAAAAAACAACTAATGAGTGACTTTCTGAATAAGATGGATTTAAGCCCTTTTTAAAGACCTTTGCTTGGTGTTTCGGATTTTGGCAGCACGTTTGGGAACAAACTGGAGCTTTTGGAGGCTCCTGGCAGGAATCCAGATGAGGAGTGAATTACAGGAGTCCAACCTGGGGAACACAGGGCATGGATGAACTTCTCAGCAGCAGGGAGGGAGAGTGGGGGGCGCAGTTAGGAAATATTACCGAGGGGAAAGAAAGGGGTTATTTCAGGTGGACGTTACTTCAAACTGATGTCTATGGAAGAGAGCAAAGCCAAATGGGAGGCTGTGCAGAGAACACCTAGGAAAAGGTCACATTCAATCTCTCTTAAGATCTGGTTTACGCCTTTAATGAGGATCCGGTTGCATATGAGACGACGATTGTCTCTTTCCTTAAAGGCACACAATGCAACATTTTTCAGTTAATGTGTTCCATAACGTTTTGGATGATTAAATGAGTCATTTCAGGTGGAACAAAGGTTTTCTCGGCCGCCCTGGTGGTCTGTGGGGGAAATACCGTACTTGCAGTTGCAGGAGCCCTCGGCCCGCACCCACAGGCTCAGAAGTCTCGTGCGAGAGTCTGTCTTGCTTTACGGCGAGAACTGCTACACGCCCCCAGTGAAAGGCATGCTCGTCGCTAGCGCATTGGCGATATTTGTGCAGTTATCATGGCGGAACCTGCGAGAAAACAGCGAAAGCCCGTGTCGGAAACATGCTAAATTGACATGGTGATTCGTTGCGTTCGCCTGTCTGCTAAGCTCAAAACAACCGCGCCTGGCTTGACGGAGAAACCAGCTGAGCATATTTACGACAGTGCACTTTTACTTTCGCCCTCTGGGGAGAGCCTCGCTGGAAAATCAACACTGGTTGCATGGTGTACCTTTAACCTGCATTTGATTTTGCTAATAGCAGCTTTTTTTCTTTGAATTTTGTTTGAATGTTTTTGTGCGTCAGCCTCAATTCTTTTAGTTTACAGGATCTTATGAATTTGCTGTGAAATCCCGTATTTGCACGGCATTTGCACCCCTCGGCCTGCGTGAAGAGGTGAAGAGAGAGTTCCAGTCCAGTCATGTTCGCTCCAGCGGAGTGAAAGCTGGGTTAGTTGTTGGAACAAGGAGCTGATGGCGAATGTTCCAGTTTCTGACTGAACCCCCTCGGATTCCTGCAGCAGAGCTGGAATGGGTTTGCTGGAAGGTGGACCGACTGTGTTTAGCTTCCACATTAAATATGTTTGTTTCATAAATGACAAACACTAAAGAGTCCAAACATCCCCGCCCGCGGTGCGGTCCAGCTCTCTCTGGTGACATCCAACTGCTTTTGTTCAGTTAATTCAGAACAAATGACGAGAGGCTTTGAGAGGCCCAGGAGACGGCCTTAAATCAGTCTGCACCACAGAGACATGGACGGCGGTTCAAACACCAAAGTTGATCATTCCTGACAGAATTATTGGACACATTCTGAAGACACTTGGTATGAGTCAATAGGAGCTGGAAAGATGTTTGGTATTGGTTGCATGTGGATAAATCTGGTTTGAAGAGAAAAACAGAGATTATGCAACCTTGAAGAGCCTCTGGATGTGGGTCCTCCACAGACTGAGCGAGGGATGCTTTCAGTCTCCCACATGTGGAGTCAATAACAAACACTGACGGACGACATGTTGCTGCTCCTCATCCACCAACATTGTGCTGCTTGTGGTCTTAGCTGTGGCAGGACCTGTCTTCTCCGTCTCACCCTCTGATTCATAAAGGAAATGCAGGAATGCAATGGTGGTGTAAACACGCCTGCTCAGTTCAGGAAGCTCTGCTGTGCAGTCGGTCATCTGACTCCTGAAGACGTCTATTTCTGCAGAACAGCTTGTCCCGCTATCAGAGAGGGAGCATGCTCAGTGAACTCCAGATATGCCAGCAGTGGCTGACTCCCAGCATCCCATCACAGAGTAGAAACCCAAAGGACTCCAGCAGCCATCGGCGAAAAGCTGGAACCCAAACCCAGAACCAGACCAGTAGTCATTCTGAATGTTGTCGGAGTTTCACTTTAACTGAGGTGTTTATTTTCTAAACATGACGCCCCAGTGGCTTTCCAACCCCAAAACACAATACAGCAAAGCCTGGGTTACCCCAAAGACCCGGTCTCACGGTAAAAACAGAGTCACATTGTATACTTTGAGTTCCAGGAGGACTGGAACCAGTTATGTTTTGAGAAAAAGCAGCCATTGGCCTGAAGGATGGCCCAGCACGAAAAACATCATCTGGCCAAGACTCTGTGGTTCACACTTATATGAAGGTCTGGCTTTAAGGGAAAATGTTCTCATCCAGACACCCTGGCCGTTTCTCAACTCACTAGAACACGACTATGGACTCGTGTTCTCATCAAGTACATTCTAGACAAGAACCCAGGAAAGTCTGGATTCTGGGAGAACGGGAGCGAGCAGAATAAATCTGGGTCAATTGGAACAGAAGCGTGTTGATGACATCACCACATTCAAAGCTAGTCTGGAGCTGCATTTCACCTCCTGTTATTAATAGTCTCTAGATGATAATAAATTATAACTTTTTTCCATTAAGTGGAGGAATAATGATTAACACAGTCAGATAAACACAAATCTAATAAAACTTTAGCCAAATAAAAGAAAAAAACCTCCAATCAGAGCCAGCAGTCCTTCACACACGGCTATGCAGAGAGAGGGCTGCTGCAGACGGGCTAACGTTAGCCCATCCGCTGCAGACGGGCTAATGTTAGCCCTGGCTGCTGCAGACAGGCTAACGGTTAGCCTGGCTGCTGCAGACGGGCTAATGTTAGCCCTGGCTGCTGCAGACGGGCTAACGTTACATGTGGCTGCTGCAGACGGGCTAACGTTAGCCCTCGCTGCTGCAGACGGGCTAACGTTAGCCCTGGCTGCTGCAGACGGGTTAAAGTTAGCCCGGGCCGCTGCAGACGGGCTAACGTTAGCTCTGGCTGAAGCAGAGGGGCTAACGTTAGCCCGTCTGCAGCGGATGGGCTAACGTTAGTCCTGGCTGCTGCAGGCGGGCTAAAGTTAGCCGTGGCTGCTGCAGACTGGCTAATGTTAGCCTGGCTGCTGCAGACTGGCTAATGTTAGCCGTGGCTGCTGCAGACGGGCTAACGTTAGCTCTGGCCACTGCAGACGAGCCAATGTTAGCCTTGGCTGCGCATCGCTTGGAGGTCCGCTGGTGTCCACGGTCCTCTCAACATCTGAATTTTAGTTTTTAATTACGCACTAAATCGGTAAATGTTCCATATAGTGAAACTTAAAGTATAATTTTCTCACCTCAAATGATTTTAAAATCTACTTTTATTGAACAACAGCAACAGAAAAGAGAACTTTTAACTTAACACTCTGAGCTCTGTGAGCGCTAACCTGGAAGCTGCTGCTGCAGCAGTGCATGCTGGGACAGCTGTCAGTCTGGAGAACGGACAACTCTGCTCTGATGCATGCTGGGTAAAGAGGGAGGAGCCAGAACAACATCCGGGGACTTTGTCCGTTCTTGGATGCACAAGTGCACATATTGAGAAACGGCCCCTGTCAACTTTTAGGACTAGGCTTAATTCCTGTTTGGTGAAGCTTATAGTTAGAGTGGCTCAGGTTATCCTTCCACCCGTTCACTGGTGAACCACTTGGTATATTTCAACCTAACAATCTGGATTGCAGGAAAATAACAATGGTTAAACTTTTACCAAAATAGACATGGTAGACATCGTTGCACCAATGCACAATTAACACAGATATAGCAGCATGGTAAAACGTAAGTATGAAAAAGCAGCTGCGACAGGTTATCCTGAGTTATCTCCATAGCTATGCTGCTTTAGGCTTAGACTGCTGGAGGACATAGGGACCAATTTCTACGCACTCTGCCTGATTCTACTTGTATTCTCTATATCTGAATCATTTGTTAGTTCAGGTTCTAACTTTATGTTCTCTGTTTTCTCTCATCATAGCAGCTTCATTGGCATGAATCTGTTCAGCTGAACTGCTGCCATCAACACCTGACCTATTTTTAGGGTGCTTACCACTTACCGCACGTACCGCTAACGTTGGAGAAGCCTGCCGCCATCTTTACTTATGGATAACCAGCTTCCTGATGCTACTTCCTGTGTGAATGTGTCTGCAAGGCCCAATCAGGAGGAGGCTTACAGAAGTCTCTGGCTAACCTGTCAAAACACATTTTCCTTCGTACGGGGAGAAAATCCGAGGGCAGAGACGCTTTCAATAAGTCAGCCGTCTTCGAGCGTTACCGCTGGATAGAAAATTGTGCGCGGGTGAGATTGAACAAGCGGAGCTGTTTTTCACGCATGTGTGATTTTGTTGTGCGTTGGTAGATAAACATTACCCAGAAGTACTTTAACATACATGCCAGTATGTTTATTTTGCTCGTGGGCGTTTTTTGAAATAAATGTGACGCCATACTCCTGCTTATATTTCGCTGCTGTTCCTTGTTCTGTTTATATCTTACAATGAAAAGCAAACACATGGATCCTAGGGCTCCTAAATAAGGCCTTTCTGTTCAAAACATCCTCATCGTGTAAGAAAGTGAATCTTTAATCTATCCTGACGTAATGTGTCAGCAGGAGGTCCAATCAGTAAAAGATGTCAGCTGGACGTCTGCTCTGCCGCTGCAGCTGTGCAGCAGGCCGCCGCCCCCACCGCCCGCCCCTACAGACTAAGGCCGCTCAAACGTCCCCTGGTCTCTCTTCCGCTTTCAGAAAATCAAAGCGCAGCGTACGGAAGCCCCGCTGTGGAGCACCTGTGGCTTCATAAAAGGTAGAGGTGGCGGGATGGAAGATAAAACATGGCGGCCATCCGTCTGATGGTCCCCTGTTAACACTAACGTCAGCCAAAGCAAAAACACTAAAACTTTGTCTTCAAAACCAAACGTTTCCTATAAAACTCATTCATTAAGATTTAAAAGAGGACACCTGACTCTGGATGAGTCACCCTGAGCAGATGTCTCCACACGCTGCACAACTAATTCTGATTGAGGGAAACAAACCGACTTAATAGGTTCGGCCTGAAAACCTCGTGCATAAAGAACAAGTCCATATGTTCTCAGACGTGAAGGTATGTCGGAAGGAAATCGCTTCCTGATCAGTTTCCTTTAGTTTACATTTAGGACCAGCTGAAAGAAAGTGGCCGGGATGTCAGCAGCATTCCAGAGTGGATCCGTTTCCCAAACAGAGGAAAAAAAGTCACAGAGTTAAGATGGGATGAAGAGGAGCATGAAGGTCACAGCAGGGTCAGGGTTAGCTGCACCAAATCAAAGCATCACCTGTGATAAATCAAACTGGTCATTGACGGGTTCTGGTTCTGCTAAAACAGGACCAGGTTCTAAAAAAACATCCCTCCCTTTGAATAATTCCTGGAGATGAATCTATTATCTAAAGATGGAGAGAGAATGGACCAATTTTTGGACTGACCGGGACACGGACATCTCTCTAGATCAGAGGTGATGGTTTAGCGGACCGTGGTCCGAATCTGGACCCAACCTGATCTAAAACATTTATAAATTACCGCATGTTGTCCGACGGCAGTGACTAATTTCTCTTGCGCCTCTTCTCCTGTTAATACGGTAAAGCCCTGGGGAGCGTCCGGCTCCAGGCTGCGCGTGATCCAAATGAGCCAATGAGCCGATGGGAAAGAAGGAGAAGACGATGAGAAAAAGAGAGCAGAGAAAGGGGGGACTGCTGGAAGAACTGCGGTGAACTGGTGAAAGAAAAGTGAAATGGCGTGCTCAAAGATGACCCTGCACATTTAGAGGATGTTTGGCTCAACCT
>NW_015150636.1:1052399-1053642 GCF_000732505.1 Cyprinodon variegatus | reverse complement strand
ATTAAAAACACTGATCATTTATTGAACAGGATGGAATCATTTCAGATTTAAAGAACTTTCAGAAGTTTGAATTCTGAACTTTTCCAGACTTTTCTTTGAAGAAATTCTTGCAGTTTGAATGAAAGTCATTTTTCCATGTGTGCAGAATTAACTGTTTGACCACAATTTGGGTTTAAATCATAGAACAATCTAAAACAGTCCAAAAGTTATTCAATTAAATATTAAATAACAAGGTGATCGACTCCAGACTCCAGTTTGTTAACATGAAGGTTTCTCAGCATGTTTTTAGTTTTAATGACCAAAGGTGTGCAGCCCTAACGGTTCAGCTCAAAGAGCAGAAGGATGAGTTTTGAAAACTGCTGTCAATAATTGTCTCCTTCAGGCTGGATTATTTCCACATCAGATAAAACAGCAGGAAAAGAAACAGAGTTTATTTTTCACTTCTTATAAAAGACAGAAACAAACGTCCTGAGCCAAAAGCTGACGCTGCAGAATCGCTGGGTTCTGATTAAAGCTGCTTTTATTTGCCTGTTACCTTCTGGGCTGCTCTCACCAACATGAAACCACGGGACACCAGAGATCGTCCACAACTTTTATTTTCAGAGGCTGGAATTAAAACATCAGGAAACTATTTTCATAAGGGTTCCAGTTTTTCTTGGTATCAAACCAGCCTGGTTCTGTAAGAGCCGGATCCCTCCCACAGCACCGCCTAAGGTCCAGATGTCAGGCAGCCCTTTTAGTAATAACACCGTTAATATAAACAAAATAGTGAAATATTTAGGAATCTATTCATCAAACTATTTCCTTAACTTTGATCTGTTTGTTCTGAGCTAAACAAACCCTTAAATGTCTGAACCAATTAAATGTTAACAAGCCAAATCTGTTTTTTACAAAGTTTAAACTTTAAAGTTAGAAAATAAATGAGGATCAGGTTCAACGACCGAAGCAGCAAAGCTTCGCTTCACTTCCATTTATTTAAAAAACGCAAATTCAGATGACTCATATTTCATTGGAGGGTCTTAATTACCAGTGGGGGGGTTTACCATCAGGCAATAGATACTAGGCAGCTGCCTAGGGCAACAAGTTCCACCTGAAAGACAAAACTCAGGGCAAACTGTCCCCAGTGGTATTAAACTGATTTTATATCCCATCTGCTTCATCAACTCTTTAAAATAATTAACAAATAAAACTTATCAGAATAAAAATTTCAAGCACTGCTCTACTACCAAAGCTTCACCCGGGG
>NW_015150636.1:1047444-1049279 GCF_000732505.1 Cyprinodon variegatus | reverse complement strand
CTATCTCTATAGTTCTGCTGCTATAGGCTTAGACTGCTGGAGGACATAGGGACAAATTTTCCCCACTCTGCCTGATTCTACTTGTATTTTTCTGCATCATTAGCTCAGTTTCTAACTCTGCCTTTTCTCATCATAGTAGCTTTATTGGCATGAATCTGTTTAGCTGCGACTCAATCCTGGATGAAAGGATCAGCTGAGCTGCTGCCATCAACACCTTACATTATAGATGATAGAATCCAGCCTGTTTTTCAGTGATTAGACCTGTTTCTCTCCTGGATATAACTACCGGCTCAGTTTTCCCTGCGACTGACCGGATGTTCTCACTTTCATCCCTTTAACATGAAAACTGGCTCAGATCTCGTCTGATTAAACGCCTCATAGCAAGACAGTTGCATTAGAAATTGGTTACTCTACAGTAGATTCCACGTTGTTTTCTCTGTCCTGCAGAGATATTCTGGTTCTCCTCAAGCTGTCAGTTGGATCTAATGAAGAGAAGCATGAATCCAGCCTGTGATTCCAGCAGCAGCACACATAGTGGGATGTGAGGAACAAACCTGGAGCGGCAGCAGGGGGAAATATCCCGTGATCTGGGTTCAGGGGTAGTTTGACTTTTATCCAGACAGAAACTGCTGAGTTTGAATGTTGATTTTCCAGGAATGCTGGAAACTTCCTGCTCTGAAGTTATGATGAAGCTCTCGTGGATGAAGAGACAGCTGAACTTTACATTTACCAGGAAAACGAGTTCAGCGGGTCCAAACGGTGCTCGTGTTTTCTCTGGTGCCAATAAGAGGTTCTGAGGTTCTTGTCGGCTCTGAAGGACCCCCCCCCCCCGGCTCACAGAGGACAGAAAATAAAGTTTAATTCGCTTTGGTACGTTTCCCTTTGAATGTCGAAATCTTTTAGAGGAACCCGTGTTCACAGAGAAACAGTTTCAGGGTCGGTTCTGGATGTAACTGAGCTGATTCGCTCCTCCGGGTTCCAGTAGGAACCGTGAAGCAGCTCAATGTTTCCACTGACTTTCTGCCCACTGTGGAAGCGGAGGCTGAGGTTGGAGGACCTGCTGCTGCTGCTGCTGCTCGCTCACTTCGTGCTTAATTAGAAGCAGCTGCTGCTAAACCTTCTTCACTGAGTCTACGGTGGCCGGCGAGGCTCAGATTTAAACTCACTGAGCTCAGTGATAAATAAATAAAGATGGTTTTCTTCCATTTTCATCCATCTACGGATCCTCCTGCCATCCTTGGATTAAAGATTTATAGAATCACAGTGGTGCAATGACAGCAGACATTTATCAACACAAACACACAGGCTTTTACTACTAGTCTACGTCTTTGTAGCGTTATAGTTATTGTCGTCTATTATTTTAATTCCAATCCTGCTTATATTGTATTTTCTCTTTAGATGTTTTGTTCAGCCATCCAGTCAGATGCATCAAAAAAACCTAAAACTCTCATATTAGACTAAAATACATAAAAAATCTGAACGAAAAACAGGAATTAAAAAAACAAAAGACCACATTATAACAAAAAAACAAAACAAACAGTAAAGTCAGGTGACTGGGATTTTAAAAGGTGTTTATTTCAGGCAGTGATTTAGACAAAGAAAAGCCGAAGAAAAGCAAATATCAGAATAAAAACTGGGTTTTTTTTTAGTCTAAAGGCTGCTGGAAGGAAGGATCTGTGCTGCGCTCTTTAGTGCACCTATGGTGCAGAAAATGAAACAGTACAATTATAAGTTAGAGTACAGCTATACACATAAAACTACCTAAATACAAGTAAAGTTACTGGTTTAAAATATTACTCAAATAAAAGTAAAAATTACATTATGAACATTTCCGT
>NW_015150636.1:1043913-1045899 GCF_000732505.1 Cyprinodon variegatus | reverse complement strand
AATAGAGATAGAATGAAGCAGAATGATGAAAAAGGGGTCCCTATGTCCTCCAGCAGTCTAAGCCTATAGCAGCTTTGTTTAAGGTTAACAGTGCAACAAGGGAAAGTCTCATGGTCATAATAGTTTCTGCCCCTGACGTTTCTAAACAACCAGACGATGATTAGCCTCTGCTAACAGGACAGGAGACCAAACAAAGCAAGAGATGTGAGACCATAGTGGAGATGTGTCTGATCGATGGGATTATCTGATAGAGCGAACTGAGGGTAACTGCCTGAGGAAACATTCTGGATCGTTCCCAGTGGGAGCTTTAAGCTCAAACCGAACCGATCCAGATTTTCCTCTCCTGCACATTGATCCATTAAACATCACCCAGACATTCAGACATCTTTTACTTGAAACATTCACTTTCTGTTTGCTCAAACTACTGGAGCTCAGCTCAAGAACATCCATTTCCCAGTGTTTCCAGTGTTAGATCTTAGAAATGACCAGAATTAGAACCAGACATGTTCTTTTCACGGTTCCGAAGCAGAACTCGCAGCTTTAGGACGGCTTTACTGTCACCTTCTGCCTGGTTTATCCACATCAGCTCTGATGTCTCCAGTGAGTCCATGAGGCAGAGGGCGACAGAATCCACTGTTGGTTCATCTGATGGATAGAAATGTTATCCAAACTCTTAAAAAATACCTTTATTGTAGCTGAAAGTGTGGATTCTGTCTGAGCTCTCCCAGATGTTTGCCAGATGTACCAGAGAGAGCGTCTCTGGATTGGCAGTGATGGATGGGAAACAACGGACACACTTGGCGGCACTTTAACAAAGTGAAAACGAGCCGAGGAAGAAGAAGATACCTTCAAAGAGACGTAGAGAAAGTCCTGCTGAAGACTTCATGATGGATTTATTTGCTCCTAAAGTTTTAAGCTCTATAAACTGATGGATTTATCTTCATCCCGGGCAGATAAAAGCAGCTGAGATGTTCTCCAACATCTTATTTCTTTAAAATCTTTATTAAAACTTTACAAATATCCAGACTTCCCACCAAGCAAGAACTGGTTGAAAAGACAATAAAAGGACGACATGATTTACGTTCAAATGTTTGGTTGAAAAGGGAACATTTTCAGATCTTTGAATAGATTTGCGATGTCTTTTCAACGTCTATTGTTGGACTAAAGTGGGACAAAATCAGACGGACCAACCGAGTCCAAAGATTTAGGCTAAAACCTAACGTCTAAATGACGTCTGGGGTTTGAGTCGGAGGCGCTCCGAGGCCAGCAGAGAGACATAATCCCCCCATGGTGTCCTGGTTTTCCCCTGGTTCTCCTCCTGGATGGATATCCGTGGAAATTTTAGATTTCTCTTGTTTTATATCTTGATTTATGCTATTTACTCCTTATAAAGTTTTCACTCTGTAAGCATCACCTGCAAGGCCAATGCCTGAGTGGGGGTGTTTGTAGACTTCTTCCCATAACAAACCAGATTCTTTCTCAAGGTTTATTCATAACATGTTACTGTTTAACCAAAGTTTCTGTAATTTGTTTTAATTATTGTAAGTAAGGAGGAACGAACGCTGCCCAGGCAGAACAGGACTGATTACTGTGCAATAATGGCCGTAGGATGAACCAATCTTTGCAAAGATAAAAATAAAGTGCCGACTGAGTGAAATCCATCGATATCCGTTTATTTTAACTGCAGTAAGTAGTTGGATACTTTTTTCCCCACTATAAACCTCTCAGCAGGAGGCGTCCATCTCATACGGATGTCTGATCCTCCTCAGCGGCTCTAATAGCCCAACCTCCCTGCAGAGCATTTCATTTCGGCCACCTGTATCCAGGATCTCGTTCTTTCGGTCATGATCCAGATTTCATGACCATAGGTGAGGGTGGATGTTGGGTTTTAAATCCAGAGAAATGTGAGTTTAAAGGAATAGTACACCCAAAACATGATTAGCCTTCATTTTCTACTCACCCCCATGCTGAACAACACTCTGGAGT
>NW_015150636.1:1034392-1042797 GCF_000732505.1 Cyprinodon variegatus | reverse complement strand
AAGAACTTCCTGCTTGATTTTCTCTGAACTCGCTGGTTTCTCCTCGATGCTCCGTAACGTAGAAATAAACTCAGATCATTGAAAGAAACATAAAATTGTCCTTATTGAGCGTCAGCTTCAGGTGAACTCATCTAGAAACAATGTAGAAAAACAATAAATTCTTCATAAATTAAAAAAAAGGAGCAATCATGAGCATCATGAGAAAATGTGTTAAAATGTATCCGTGAGGCAGACACCCTGTCTACTTTTAAGGCTAGGCTTAAAACTTTCCTTTTTGATAAAGCTTCTAGTTAGAGTGGCTCAGGTTATCCTGATCTATCTCTATAGCTCTGCTGCTATAGGCTTAGACTGCTGGAGGACATAGGGACCCCTTTTTCATCATTCTGCTTCATTCTATCTCTGTTCTCCCACCAACAATCCCCCCTAACAACTTCCCTTACAGAGGCATAGACCAGTATTGGGTATTGCATGCTAACAAAGACCCCAAACGACAACCTTCTGGTTCTATTTACATGTTTTCTAAGCCAAAAAAAAAGGCTTTCTAGGTCCACTCTATAAAAACCTGGAACTAAACGCTATTTCTGGCATTTTTAATTTAAAAATCTTCCTGGATGGAAGAGAAACGTCTTCAAACTTGGAAAAAAAAGTCTAGTTGATTGATTTTTTTGTTTTTACTCTTGTTGGAATGACTATGAACTGGATGACTGAGAATCTTCACCGGCATATTTTCAGTGTTTAGTCCTGTTTCTCTCTGACAGCTATGGACTCAGCTTTTACTGTGACTAACTGGATTTTCTCTCTCTCATCCCTTTGAAATGAAAACTAGCCGAGAGCTCCTCTGATTAACTGTTTCTTTCCCAGTCACTCATGGAGCTAGCTTAGCGTTAGCTTTTCTAATATAGAAATTATTTATAAATTAGTGTCTATGTTCTTTTTGTTTGTCTGTCTCGGTCTTTAACATCCCCCAGTCTTCCTCAGTAGAAGGCAGCTCACATTAAATCTGTTCTGCTGTAGGTACCTTGTTGTCAAAGGGTTTCTCTCCCCACCGTCGCCGCATGCATATCCAGGTGGAGCAAATCTTAAAAGTCAAAGGCTGGATGCAAACAGCTGGTTTTCCTTAGAAAACTTTAATCTATTTGGAAGATCTACCTGCCTGGATTTTAAGGAAATTAATTTGTTTATTTTCAATGATCTGGGTCGTTGATATTTTCTTCTTCTTTTGGCTTTAAAATTTGGCTGCATGGATCAGTTTCCTAAAAAACAGAAGCGGAACTCTGGATGTGGTCAAAGCGTGGCGTTAACTGGACCCACCTTCTCTTAACCAGATATTCCATCAGAGCATCAGCTTCCTCCTCACTCCGAGGTCATCTCCAGCTCCGGTTTTATTTCAATTCCCAGGAATGAAAACTCCAAACAGACAGCGTGAGATTTTCAGTAGTTTTATTGAAAAATGCCTCTTCTGTTTTCAGAAATAAATAAGAAATACGGCTGTGGAATTTATGAAAAGTGATGCTGCGTCTCAGATGTTCTGATTAAACCCAATGACATGTAAGAAGAACAGGAAGCACATGTGATTCCACTGCTGCTAACATGAACTGTGACAGAAAAAAGGCAAACTGATAAATACTAAGATACGCAGGAAAGCTGTTATAATGAACCTTGTTTCTCTGCTGCTCCTTTAACACAAACCTAAAGCAAATATGTTACAGGCAGGAAAACGAGAAGCTCACAGGTTGTTTTTTTTAAAATTGGTCCTCAGTACATTTTCTTCCATGTTATTAAAAATTGGGCTGAACACCCGGTTCTTCCAGTCCCGTCACCCGCCACGCACAGTTAATATTCACAAACACTTTCAGGCATTTTCAAGGTTTCAAACCCCTCCGGGAACAAAACACAGACGCTCTTATGATGACAGCCTGTCAGACGACTTTCTGGGCAGCGACCTCTTCCGGCGCTGGTTCTGCAGCAGCTGGTTCTCCTGGGGGGCGGAGGCGACCCGGGTTCCTGCTCGGAGACGCTCGTTTGAGTTTAACGAGGACAAACATTTATGGCATCAGAGCATGCGCACGCAGAGCTGACGTTAGTCCCAACAGCAGGGGGCGTGGCCACATGTAGGGAGGGGCGTGTTTACATGAAGGGGGCGTGGTCACTGCATCTGTCCAATCTGGCAATATTGTTTATTCATCCTAAAAATGATTCACAGGTTGGAAAAATCTTTCTTAATTTGAATTTTCCAACAGTTTTATTTTGTAGACTACGAAGGTGTGAGAGAAGCTGGAGGTTTCTTCCTGTTCAAAGGGAGTTTTTCCTCCCCACTGTCGCTACAAGCATGTTTAGTGTGAGGGAAACTTTGAGACAATCTGAATGGATGATCTGGTGAACTGTAAAGTAACTATAGAAATAAACTGAATTGGATAGAATATCTGCTGAAACGAGCCAATCAGCTGTCAGAGGCAGAGGCCACGCCCCTCCAGGTGTTAGTCAGGTGACTTGATCACAGAATAAGGCAGGAAGTAGAGTTGTTATTGACACAAACCCAGAGTTTAGGATAGAAAGGGGAAAGTTTTGTGGAAGGAGACGGGAGTCGGACCCTCCGGGGCCCCAGAGGAGCGGTGTCAGGTTACAGGAGTTAAAGTCGGGCTCGGTTTATCCCCCGGTCCCGGCTCTGTTAATCCACCTCTGTTAGTACGGGCTACCGTTCGGCTCATGCTCCTCGGCTGGCTTCGGCGGGTCGGTGCCGTCAGCGCCGCTGCTGTTAGTACGGCTCCTCTGGGCCGGCGCTGGTTAAGGGGTTCCGGTGGCGGGTTTGTTTTTTTTCCTTTAAGCGGCGCTATTCTGTCAACAAGTGTTTGCTTGGTTCAGGAAGTCAGTGAAAGCAGCGCAGGCGGCATTACTACCCTAAATATGGTGAACCTGAAACGGGCCAGACAGGATGGAGCGGGTCAGTCGGGTCAACACATGCAGAATTCCTCAGAGTCTGGGTCCAAGTTCAGACTGAAGGGCTTTGGAGTTCCATCTATCTGCTGCAGATCTATGCTGCATGTTTCCTGCATGGAGGATTACTGATGAATTTAAAAAATCAGAACCCGATTATGAAGACGACACAGGGGCAGAACACGGATAGTGGTGCGTTCAAGGGCCATACGTAAATGACAATCAGTTCTAATCGGGCAGAAACACATTTAGCTTTTTTAGCTTTTGACTTTAGAAAATTAAAAATATCGCCTGTTGTTTTTTTTTTGTGTGTTTTTTTTTCCAGGGTCAACCCAGAACATGCAACGCTGCTCTTCTTTTGCTAAAATGTTCCGGTTGCTTATTGGAGACTTTATGGAATAATGAATTAATTTTACTGTCGTTTGGTGTGCTGAACGTCCCTTTGGATTTTACACCTTTGCTTGAGGAGCTGCAGGTTTATTTTTAACCACTAGAGGGCACTCCACATGAACTGCCCGCTTTTAGCAACTAGTAGCAGAAACGGAGTAGAAAAGAGGAAGAGGGATTTCTAACACTTGAAATACAAACTTTTGATCCATTTTATAAAATATAGAAAACGTTTAGAGATAATTATCCCTTAAAGTCGTAGAGAATTTAAATTTTAAATCATTTAGGCTTAAACATGTATATAAATTTGTTCTTTATCAGACAATATTTTTTTGATATGTTTTCGGTCATAGCATCTTGATTCATATGTCGCAGCTAATATACGCAGCGGTTGAAACCAGAATCCTTTCCTTTCCCATTGAGTTGCGTCCCAGTGTTCACGGGGATGGACGTCTGTGTCTTCGGCAGGCGTAGAGCTAACAGAACTGGCAGCGTTGCGAGGCAAGGGCTCAAACATGTACGGCTGGAAGCCTTCTACACCAAACCAAGCTTCTGCCGCCCTGGCGTCCTCTTCCACAACATCTTCGTCCCCGCTTTCCTCCTCTAAATAAAAAATGGATGATGGAGGAGACTCATCCACGACCTCCGACACTAAACTCTCCTCCTCTTGCATGTTTCCTCTGTCCATAGCGTTCCTTGACAGCGTCGTTTCTAAGTCACCAATTTAGTGCTACTTGGTCCCAATGGAATTTCCCATTGGGAACCTGCTAGCACTAAGTTGCTAACTGGTTAGCAAGATGCTTCCGACAAACCGGCCACAATCAAACATGCTTGTGAACCTTCCACCACAACAATCCCGCCCCCTTGATAATCGACCAATCACATTCACTTTATTCACTCGCGTAAAGTCGGGCACCACTGGGAGAATTTCGCTTTCCTGCTGCTCCTCCTGATCAGTGAGATCACTAACGGAGTCCGATTAACCTTCTGGGATTTTTCTATACCTATTTAACGTGTCGTTTTTACGAATGGTACTGAACGCACCACCGCGGCCGGCCTGAAACCACGCAGACAGAGAAGTCACAGCGGTTTCAAACCTCAGGACATCAGAAACTTGGCAGCAGATATCAGGTCACCATGGTAACGGGTGGGCTGACTTGAGATGAGTGGAAGAATAAATAAAAGAAAACATGAAATGATTTATGGGGGGAAAAGCGGCGGTTCTGTGGGCCTGAACTGGGATTTCTATCAGCAACCAGAATCTGTGGGCTGATATATAAAGTTCTACAGATCGGCTCTGAAGCCGAACAAAAAAAAAAAGATTTGATTTTAGGAGAGCTAAGAAGGATGTTTGATTGGAATAAAAGGGTTCAGAACCCATCTGATCTGCTCCTGGACCCAGACTCCTCACCAGAGGAACCTTCCCCTCCGTCAGACATGTTGATCCCACATCATTCCTCCGCCTACGCACCTACGTATCCCTGACCGTTGTAAGGAATACCGACACACTGAGAGGAATCGCAGTATCCAGGAGGTCCCGGAGGACCGCGGACTCCGGCGTAGCCTGGACGGCCGGGGGGGCCGCGGGGTCCGGGGGAGCCTGTGGAGCCTGGGGATCCGGTCCTGCTCTCTCCTGGAGGACCTGGTGGAGGAAACAGACGCTGCAGGTTATATGGTTTCTGGTTCTGAATGACTTCCTGCCTTTCAGGTTAAAAGCCTGACTGAGTCCGGAGCACAGGTGGTTCAGGGATGAATGAGGGCCCCGGGCGGATTTAATCTGGGGCCCGTTTCCTCTGCTCCAAGCAACATCACTTTCCTCCATTTAACACAACTTATTTTACAGTTAACCAGTAAAACATTGTCACTGGTGCAACAGTTTGATCAATAAGAACCTTCAAAATAAAACTCTGGAGGACTTCCTCCTGCATTTCCCCTCCCCGCTACCCTTTTTGCTGGACTTTTTAGATAAAGCTCAACCAATAGCAGAATAAAACATCTCGTGAAGAATATTATCCAAAGGAGGGTCTATATTACTAGTAAAAGAAAAAATGTAACCATTTCAAAGTAAAACTTTCACAATTTTTCAAAATAAAAGCCTAAACATCACACTTAATCACTTCAAACATGATAATTTATCCAAACCAGTTAATGGGATTGCTATCCTATCAAAATAAAAGTCTTCTTTAAGAGGATATAGAATAAAACAGTTTATCTGTATGAGATACTTTTTAAAAATGACAGTTTTGCTAATTAATTATTCATTACAAAGTTTGGCTTCAGGTTCATGTTGGACTTCAAACAGCAAAATATATTCGTTAGTGGATATTTATTATGTTGTTCAGCCGTATATAGAGTGAGTTTTATACCATTAATTGTTTCACACTAAGAACACGTTTTTAAAATAAAATAAAAAAATGCAAATGAAACAAAAAAATAAAAAATAAATAAATTAGAGTAACTCTTCTTTTTCATTCGCATTATTTTCTAAATGTGTTTTCCAGATCAAATTCTCTTCATGCTTTCCTCTGGGTCGTATTTCTATTGGTCTGCTGGACGCTGAAACGTTCTGATTGGTCCAGAGAAACTGTTTGGAAAACAAAATTTGAAAACAATGCAATTCAAAAAAACCTGAAAATAAAAGGTGAAAATATAAAATCTGTATTTTTTTTAATTTAATTTGTGGATTTTTTTTCATCCATCCATCCATTCATTATCCATTTTCCTAAACGCTTATGGTGGAATCTTTTTTTTTTTTTTTGTAGAAAATATTCTCTTTGTGAGGATAATGGAGCGTATTTCCCTCCATAGCATTATCTCCATCAGAATCTCATCTTTTCTTATTATCCATTTTATCCTTTTATAAAGAAAACATCAATTCATTGTTTCTGAATTCACTTTAAAAGAATCAGAAAAATTTTTTTATGTAAGCAGCTGCTGTGTCTGTAAACCTGCCCTGGTTCTGGGGCCAGGAGGGGCCCCACAGAGCCACAAAGTCTGCCTCCGTCTCAGGAGACGCTGAGACATTTTAATCTGGACCCTAAAACCAAAGCTGGGAATAAATCCTACGCTGCCGTCCTCCACCTGGAGCGCTGGAAAGAGATTCCTTCCTCTAAAACTGTCTGGAGGAAAATTTGTTTTATGAGTTTAGAAGCTAACAGATAATTACGGGCTGGTCAGCATCATCCGCACTTAGAAACCTCGTAAATTAAAAAAAATCGTCCTCATCTGCTGCTGACAGTCTGAGGATCAGAGTCCGGATGTGGAAAACTGAGCTGTGGGAGGAAAATAAGGATCTGCTGATCTGGGTTGGAACACGGAACGTTTGGAACGTCTCCGTCTCTCCCTCCTCAGATCCTCACTAGTTCATCATTTTGCTTCATTTTGGTCCATTTGGACCAGTTTAACACTAACAGTCGCAGTTATTCTGGTTCTGCACATCGATGCTGGGAAGACTGGAAGTTAATGAACGTGGATTCAGGACGGCTTGGACCGCGTTTCACTAATAATCCCTCCTTAATAATGATCCTCAGACTGAGCGGACTCAATTTCTCCAAATGAAGAGCGGCGGTACCTGGAGGCCCTCTGGGTCCTTTCTGTCCGACTCCCGGAACGCCTCGGTCTCCTTTTTCTCCTGCAGGACCTGAACACACCATGAATGGGATGTTACGGACTTTTCTTCCAGATGTTCTGGTAGGTTTGAGTTCTGGTTCCCTCAGACTGACGCTCCCACCTCTTTCTCCCTGCTGGCCAGGTAAACCTGGATTTCCTGGGAATCCATTCCTTCCTCCGGGGCCCGGTTCTCCACGTGGTCCCTGACTGCCGGGAGGTCCGGGAGGCCCTGGGGGGCCCGGATTGTTGCTGCCTCTGTGGTTCCCGTTGGGGATCTGGTTCAGCATCGTGTTGACCCGGCTCATTTGATCTGGAATGAAAGAAGAATATAGAAGCTTTGCAGCAATAAAATAGAGCAGCGGGCCACATCTGGTCAACCCGGTTCTGGGCGACCCGGTTCTGGGTGACCGGACCACGTACCGCTAACGAGCTGCGAGCAGACTTGTCTGGCGATGGATCGCATCATGTTCTGAGGAGCAAAGTCGCCCTGCGAACAGAGAGGATCCTCGTTAGATGACCCGTTTTAGATCAGACGCCCCCTGGTGGTTCCACTGCACACATCATTCTGACCCACAGGCAGGATTTAATCTGTTCTAGCATATTTAAAAATAAATACACAAATTCTCAATAAATAAATAAGCATTCAATTATTTGCCCCCTAACTGCAATAAATAAATGTAGGTAGAAATTAAAATATACAGTGAAAAAAAAATGTATATATATCTGTTTTAAAAAGCTTCTTTATTTATTCACCTTTGTAATAATTACCTTATTTATTCATGTGGATGTTATAATATTTGTTTTATTTTTCATTTGTATTTTTTTACCATATTTATTTCTTCTTACCAGATAACCAGATAGTTGTCGCAGTAAAATGCTAACCAACCAACGGGCAGAGGTTGACCCTCTAAGAGACACACTATCTTCATTTGCATAATGAGGCAGAAATGTAAAAACGACGCCAGAAATTACAGTATTAGGGCAAGGCTAAAGACTTTTTTTCTTCTGTTACAAGAATAAAGTCGTAAAATTATGAGAATAAAGTTGTAATATTACGAGAATAAAGTTGTAAAATTACAAGAACAAAGTCGTAAAATTACGAGAATTAAGTCATAAAATTACAAGAACAAAGTCGTAAAATTACCAGAATAAAGTTGTAAAATTACGAGAATAAAGTCGTAACATTATGAGAATAAAGTCATAAAATTACGAGAATAAAGTCGTAAAATTACGAGAATAAAGTTAGAAAATTACAAGAACAAAGTCGTAAAATTACGAGAATAAAGTTGTAAAATTACGAGAATAAAGTCGTAACATTATGAGAATAAAGTCATAAAATTACGAGAATAAAGTCGTAACATTACGAGAATAAAGTCGTAAAATTACAAGAACAAAGTCGTAAAATTACGAGAATAAAGTCGTAAAATTACGACAATAAAGTTAGAAAATTACAAGAACAAAGTCGTAAAATTACA
>NW_015150636.1:1032086-1033907 GCF_000732505.1 Cyprinodon variegatus | reverse complement strand
AAAATTACAAGAATAAAGTCGTAATATTACGAGAATAAAGTCATAAAATTACGAGAATAAAGTCGTAACATTACGAGAATAAAGTCGGAACATTATGAGAATAAAGTCGTAAAATTACTAGAATGAAGTCATCATACAACAACTCGTTTCAGAAAGAAAGCTTGTATGACGGCCAACCAGCTCAACCAATCAGCAAAGGCGAAAAAATAAAGAAGCTAATTAAGAGATATATAGATTTATATCTCGCTATATAATCTAATTTCTACCTACATTTATTTATTTATTTTATTTTTGGGGCAATTGCTTGGTTCTGGTCCTCCGTATTAATCTGGATCGAGAGTTAATCTCTCTGGAAATCAGGCAGCTGAAAGTAGGAGAACCAGAACCGGGTCGGTTCTGTAGATCCAATCAGGTTTTTAGGTCCATAAATAAACCAGATCAGCAGCAGAGACACATTTTGTTAGAATTCAGAGTTAAATCTCTGCTAAAAATTAGTTTTCGAATGAGTGGGAATCAGTCAAGGGTTTAAGTTCTCCTCTGTTGGACCTCAGGTCTCAGACCTCAGGTCTCAGAGGGCGTCCATGTTTCCAGCCGGCGGTGACGGTTTTAACTCCTCCCCTTTACTCACCCTCTCTCCTTTGTCTCCTTTCAGACCGGCGGCTCCCTGAAACCAGAACAGTAGAACCTTAGAAACCAGAATCCTCGTCACGTTGCTCCATAAATGTTCTCTCTGCTGGAATACTCACAGGAGGTCCCAGGTCTCCTGGGTTTCCAGGTTTTCCTGAAGGTCCTGGCATTCCTGGAGATCCTGGAGGTCCCTGCATGGAAACAAAAAAAGCCCCAGAGATGAGCTCCATGAGGTGGTGAAGGCCTGGGCCAGACGCCGGGTCTCAGCGGGTCTTACCATGGGTCCTGGTGGTCCTCGGGGTCCAGCTGGTCCTTCCTTTCCTGAAGGTCCCTGGAAAAAACACAAGGTGTCTTAAAAACCAGAAAATGAGGCGTTCATCCGGACAGAATTGAGGCGGTGTGCACTCACCCTCACTCCAGCAGGTCCCACGGGTCCAGCAGGACCGGGAGCACCTCGGGAACCCTGCAAACACCAGAGATCCCGTTAATCTGTCCCGCTCCGAGCGCTGGAAGCTGGATCTGGGTTCTGAGCCGTCTTTTTCCCAGAACTACATCAATTCATGCTTCAGATTTACAGGCAACCTAATGGCTTCCAGATCCGATTTATAGGCCGTCGGAGCGCTGGGCCGGGCCGGTCTGGAAGCCATTAAGCTGCAGCGACGGTTTGAGCAGGTTCACCTGCGGCTCCATCAGGAGGAGGAGCTTCAGGCCCAGCAGAACCGGTTCTGTTCCCTTTAACCCGTTAACCTTTACAGCATTTTAAAAGGTTCTGCTCAGATCAAACATCACGCATCACGCCCCAGGGGCGGAGCTAGATGGGCAGCCAGAGGTGTCCATGGCCACCATTAGCCGGTCATTGGCCACCGCTACCATTTCCCCCCCTAATACAGCAGTAATCCTCTCAAGAGGAATATTCTACCTCATTAAACATTTTAATTTTTCATATATTAACAATTGCTTGACAACTAAAGCTCTGTGTTTAATAATGCACATCAATATACAAACATTAAAGATGATATATACAGGAAGTAAAACATTTTATATTATATGGGGGAAACAGAAAATGATGTGTCATTGAAAGGTAAAAAACTACTTTAACAATAACTTAAAAATCCATTTAATGTAGATATTAGTAGATGTAAATATTATTTTTATGCAGAACAATTTTTTGATAAAAGTAGGTAAGTAACGACT
>NW_015150636.1:1025861-1027904 GCF_000732505.1 Cyprinodon variegatus | reverse complement strand
CCATCCATCCATCCATCCATCCATCTCTGTGCCTTTTTAACCAGATTATTTTCTCAGAATCTTTTAACTCTGAGCAGAGAATCAGGAAGCAGAAAAAAAGCTCCTTGGAGCCAGAAGGTCTTCCTCACCACGGGCCCCTGGGGGCCTGGCTGCCCGTTGGCCTCTGAGATGCAGGTGCAGGCATTGGGAAGGGCGGGGCACTTCAGCTCGTCTCTCTGCAGGAGAAACAGTTTCACAGGTTAATCATGGACCAGAATCCAGGTTTAAAGATCAGAACTCAGACCAGAACCATCATCCAAGCTCCAGAGATCCAGATCAGCTTTGGACCGGAATGGCTCCATGTTTCTGAGCTACGTCTGCAGACTGGAACTTTATTTGCTTCTCTATCGGAGTAACCTCTCAGCTGGAGCGCCGGAACACAGCCTTCAGTGTTCTGATGGTTCCGGTTTCTACTTTGCTTTTTTTGTTTTTTTGGATCGGTATGACTGGGCCGCAGAACCTGGGAGGTCAAAGTTCATGAGAGGAGAGAAAAGTGCTGCAGCCTCTTTGGATCTGCAAACATCTGCAGACGCTGAGGCCCAGGTGACCCAGAACCATCTGGTCCTCCTCTGCTGCCTCTGGGTGGTCCGTTTCAGGGGAACAACTTCCCGTCTCACTCCCCCCCAAACCTCACATGACCGGTTCGACATGATGACCGAGATCCAGTTTAAACCGGAGCCACAAAGTAAAGCGAATAAAACCCAACAGCCCGGTTCTAAGATTGTTAAAGGTTCTACCAGAACAAGGTTAGGAGAGCAGAGCTGACTGGCTGCTCACAGCAGTAAATGGAAAGTTAGGTGGAAGGAAAACATAGAGAGAAGAAAAAAATTGAAATCTCAAAAAGTCATTTTTTCTTAAAATAAGTGCAGTTTTTCTTAAATTGAGGTGATAAGTGTAAAACTTTGCCAATGGAACAAGTATTATTCTTTTCACCATCATTTGCTTATAAAAATCTTACTTTGTTGAATAAATATTTAGTTTGCGAATTAAATATTTCGATTTTAAATAAATATTTAGTTCCAAATTAAATATTTATTTAAAAAAATGAAATATTCAGCTAGCCTGGTGCTAGCTAAATAAGCGGAAGTGGACGACCAAAGTTAAAGGCTGGGAATCTCTGTCCAACTCCGGCTGCATCTTCGTCACACGGACAGAAAATCCCAAAAAAAACGTAATTAATTCCAAGATGGAAGGTCCGTCTCCGAAATAGTTTTATGTGGCCGTATACATGTGTTTTTTTTTAGAAATGGGCAAATATTTGATGTTATGTTAACCTAGAGTCGTCACTGTGTTGCCATAGCAACGACTGCTTTCCTTTCCGCTGGGCTGGAGGGAAGAAGCCGTCCCGTTCTGGAGTGGAAGGCAGTGAGACACTCGATAGTTAAGGTGCTTGGGGGGGCGGTCCTTAAAAAGTCTTAAAAGGCATTGAATTCTTCAAAATAAAACTAAGGCCTTAATTGGTATAAAAATGTCTTAAATCAGTCTTTCATAGGTCTTTAATTTTTTTATTTTTTTATTTAGAAAGACAGATTTCCATCACATCAGTAATCACAGCTTCATCCTTTAAGATTATAACTGAAGATATAAGCAGAAAGTCCAAGTGATTTTGTCCATGTTGCCTTTCTGGTATTTTTAACAGAATATCTCTAACTTAATTGTAAAGAAAACCAAAAATGAACAGAATTAAACAGTAATGGGGATTGCACCGCCTCGAGTAATAAAAACCACAAAGACATTAGAGAGCGAGACAGATTTCAGAAGAACAATCAAATGAAGTCGGATCTAATTGGTTTCACGTCCTCAGTCCATCTGGACCAAATCTGATAACATTTTTCTTTTTCTAATTGGAGGGAAAAACAGATCCTTTCCATCACATAAATCTGGTAAACAATTTCAATCCATTCATCAATAGTGGGGGGGTCTGGTTTCATCCATTTCCTCATGATGGCCTTCTTACTGGCAGCCAGCAGTTTTTTGTCTTTGTTAGTCCATGTGTCCAATTGT
>NW_015150636.1:1022775-1024642 GCF_000732505.1 Cyprinodon variegatus | reverse complement strand
GTGGCCGATGTCCGATATTCAGTTTTAAGGCCGATACCGATAGGGGGCCCATTATATCGTGCATCCCTATTTGAAACATTAGTGCAGTGGTTTATGTTAAAATAAATCTTTGGGTTAAGTTGTTGCAAGCAGGTTTTTTCTTGTTTCTTGTGAATTTGGTCTTAAATTTTTATTTCAAGTTGCTTTAAAAAGTCTTAAAAAGTCTTGAATTTAACTTGCCTTATGCTGTAGGAACCCTGTAAACAGAATATAGAGATTCCCAGACTTTTACTTTGGTTGTTCAATTCCGCTTTTAGGAAAGCGAATTTGCATATTTAATTTGCAAACTAAATATTTATTTACCAAAGTTAGATTTTTATGAAATAATGACAGTGAAAATAATGACTTGGACAAAAATAAACCCCTTATTTTTCTCTTAAAACAAGCTAAATAACCATAAATATTGCTCGTAATTTTTGACGGCTTAACTTTGCAAATATAATTTACATTTAAAATAAGAAAAAAAAAACAATTGCATTGTCTTATTTCAAGTGCATTTTAACTAATTGTCTTATTTTAAGCGTAGAAATATTCATTCCATTGACAGATCTTCTTATTTATCTGCTCAAATTAGGGATAAATACACTTAATTTAAGAAATTTTGACTTATTTCTAGATCGTTTTTGTAAAAGTCCATCAAAGAGTCTGAGACAAACGTTAAAGTGCTGCAGAAATTCAACCCAAACCAAACACTGAGTGCAGATTCTGAAGGTTTGAGTTTCTCTGGGTCACGTTTTTACTCTTTCCTGAACTGATGCAGAGAGAATTTCTCTGAAACATCATTTAAAAAGTCAGGACTTCATCATGATTCTGGATTCTGAGCAGAGGAACGAACAGAACCGGCTCCATAAATCCGCTCCACAGGTGGCTTGGCTGCTTTAACGGTAACTTCTCTCTGCGTTCCTAACATCCATGATTCGACTCTCTCCGTCCTCGCCGTCCTTCTCAGAATCTCTCCGGAGACTCAAACTAAACCTGTCGCCAGTAATTTCTTACTTTCGTCCTGCAGTCTGGATCTTTTCCTGTATTTTCCAGCCAGCTGGACTCGCTTTCTTTTTTTCTTTCCAAAAAATGTTAAAAAACAAACAACCAGCAGCTGGAAATCATGCAGGAGGAGATGGAGTTCCAGCAGAGGGAGTTTTTAGGATTCTTTTCTAAAATGATCGAATGACTGAGAGTAGAATGATCGAATTACTGCTGGCGTTTCCCCGGAGGCCCACTGATCAGATGACCTCAGTGGGCCGCCAGGCTCCTCAGAGCGGGGAGAAGGAAACAGCGCGTGCTCTGAAGGCCTGCTTCTTATCAGCCTGCAAAATCCTCTCCAGCTTCGCTTCTCCAGCAGCTCGCAGGACTTCATTCAACTCGCACACAAGGAACCGCGACGCCTTCCTGACTTATTCTGAACGTCCCAGAAGAAAGGTCCAGAAAGTAACCAGGAAGTTACTTTATCTCCTTATAAAACGCATGCATCTACCTGGAAGTTCCTCAGCAGGAACCTGGAAGCACCTGGAACCCTGCAGAGCTCCAACATGCATGCAGAGGCAGTGGGAGGGGCTTACCTTGGACGGCAGGTCGCAGCATCTGTCCCGGCTGGTCCAGGCCAGGCTGCAGACGAGGTCGAACATCTGGAGCTGGAACTGTGGGGGAGGGAACAGAGAACAGAGAACAGAGAACATGGGACATGTGTCTGAGCCCCCCCCCCCATCCCGAACACAAACAGGAAAACCAGCCGCAGACATTCAGTCTGTTTTCACTTAGATCCGCCTGTCATCCAGAATTACTGCTGATTCTACTGACAGGGTTCTAACTGCAACCCTATCTATCTATC
>NW_015150636.1:1015620-1022279 GCF_000732505.1 Cyprinodon variegatus | reverse complement strand
ATCTATCTATATCTATCTATCTATCTATCTATCTATCTATCTATCTATCTATCTATCTATATCTATATATCTATCTATCATCTATCTATCTATCTATCTATCTATCTATCTATCATCTATCAATATCTACCTATCTATATCTATCTAAATCTATTTATCTATCTATCTCCAACATATTCTCATTATCAGTTCGTATGAAATCGTACGAAAAGTTATGCACACTATTTCGTACGTTTTGGACGTTTTTCCTCAAAAAAAACACATCAGTGCGCATGAAGACAGAAAAAAAAGCAGATCCGCGGACGGATGTAAAACTGGGAAAGACAGTGCAATCATCCCTTCTTCATGTCCCTAACTACTTTGCTTGCTGTTTTATATCTTAGGGTTAGGATTAGGTCAGGGTTAGGGCTAATTGTAATTTATATTCTATATTCGTGAATGGTGCGTCAGAGGCGCATGCGCATACGATGAAAAATACGTCCAAAACGTACGAAATTACGGTGCATAACTTTTAGTACGATTTCATACGCACTCATAATGAGAATAGGTTGATCTATCTCAGGACATATATTTTGTTTAAATGAAGGTAATCATTTATCTAAGCTTTAATTGTTTTCCATTAAATGTATAAATAAACATCATTATTTTTAGGTCATTGTTAGTTTTGGGATCCCAGGCTGTTTGTGGAACCATGACCTTCAGTAACCTTATTTAACTTTTGGAACGGTGTTCTGGTTTGGTAACCTGAGCTCCAGGCGGGGTTTAGGTTTATAATCTAAAGGACGTGGTTTAGGTCTGGAGTTAAACTTTACTCTGGTCTTTAGAACTAGAGAGACTACAGCCTGGTTTCTGCTCTGAAACCAGGCTGCGTCTGCGTGTCGCGGTTAACACGTATAAGCCCCACCCCTTCCGAAAACACCTCCCCAAATTTGCAGGTGACGGCAGATAATGTCGCAGACAGGAGGCCTCTGATTGGTCAATTCTCCATCCGCTCTACTCTATGTGTACTTCCTGTTTGGTCCCTAATAGCAGAAACTCTGGCAGTAGCTCCACCCACAGCGCCTGGCACGCCTCGGACTCTATCCCAGACACCGTGCAGGACGCTAGTTTGTAGCTCTGAGCGACGGTCTGTTGGTTTGCACGCTAAGCTAAACACGCAGTCTTTGGGGAACACTCACGGGGGAACTGTGTGTCGTCCGGCGTTGGATGAGGGGTTGTAGACGGCGAACAAGCTCGTCAAACCGACACACGGACGCCATCAATCCTAGCTAGCTCCTGATTGTCCCTCTTCGTTGTGGCGTGGAATAAGGGCGCAGACTACGCTTCTAAATTAGGCATAAATCAAAAATATCTGCGTCAAACCTGCGACAAGCTAACTGCGACAAACAGCTGCGGGACAATAACAGCCGTTAAGAGGACATGGCATCCTTTGCACACTGAGCTCAGGCTCCAACCGTCAAGACGAAGGTTTACTTAAAGCCATAAGGGAGGATCTGAGGGAAACCTTTGGCCTTTCAACCCCTAAGCTGCTGGTTTCTGAACCCAGAGTTCTGTTATCATCCTCTCAGGACTTCCTGTCTTTCTTTGTTCTGTTTTTAAACCAGTTTCTGATTGGACGGGACAAACGGAGTTCACTGTTCCTGGTTCTGTTGGCGCCGACTCACCGTTGCAGACTTGCCCTTAGACCCGATGGACTTGGACATCTTTCCCAGGACCTGGTATCCGTCTCTGGACGTGTTCCCAGCGGCCTTGATCTTCTTCTCAGCGACCTCCTGACAGTCCACGTTGAGTTTGACGCTGTTGGATGAAACCATGATGTGGAGCTTTGGAAAGAAGGAAAGAAGAAGACGTTTTGGTTCTGACCCGATTCACAACTTTAAAGCATCAGTCAACAGGTTTGGATCAGAACCAACTGGGCTAAGGGACAGAACGTCTGAGGAGTCCCCGCTCTCCACCCTGGTGCTGAACTAACGCTTCGGGCCTGAAGTCCAGATCCACCGGAAACGGGTCCAAACCAACCGCAGAGTCCCAGAGGAGGAGGGGGTGAGGAAGGAACGGCTCCAGTTCCGGGAACCAGAACAAAGGAGGAACCCAGTCCAGAACTTTCGGCACTGGACAAACAGCCCAGAGAGACCCTGCAGATGTTCATCCAAGCTCAGTACCGGTATCATCTTCAAGAGTCTGGGATGGTTCTGGACCCCTAAAGCCTGCTGAAAAGTTCTTGATCTACTGCAAAATCCGGCTGTGGAACCAGCTGGACCCGAGCCTGATCCTTCATCAGAACCCTGAGCCGGTTTGACCTCTAGGAGGTCCTGGGAACAGCCATGGTTTTCATCTTCCAGAAGTCCGTCCTTCGTCAGAACACCTCCCTCCAGAACCAGAACCTCTCTCAGAACCACAGGAAAAACTGTTGGAGTCGCTTATCTCTGGGGTTGCGGATCAAAGGTGTTGAATCTGGAATCTTAACGTTCTCTAAAAACGCAGATTTGCTCTGACTTTTTCTTCCGCCTCAGCAGGAGCTGCGCTGCCTCTCAGCACCTGCAGGTGGCGCTGTCTGCATTCCCTGACAGGACCAGGGAATAAATGTTTTCTTCCCATGACTCCGATTTCTAACACATTCGGAATGTGAGGAATGTGGAGGATCTCCAGACGTCCAGGGAAAACAGAGAGAGATGCTTCTTTTGAAGTTTTTCCCCTCAGAGCAGAAGACGTTACACAACTCAGAGATAAAACAGCCTCAGTCTGATTCACTTCACTTTATTCCAGACTAAATCGCTGCAGAATCTGGTTCCAATGTCTACAGAAGCCAGCTGAGATTAAGGAGAACCCGAGTCTTTACCTTGTGGAAGCTTCCGTGGAAGATGGTCTTCACCAGACCTTCGTCAAACGTGACTCTCTGGATCTCTCCGGTTTCATCTTTGTTGTAGAAGGAGATGGTCTGAGCGGAGCCTGGGAGGAGATGGAATAGTTCAGACTGAATCAGGAACCCGAACCTGATCAGGACATGGATCCACATCAGGAGGTTTTATTTTAATCTGGAATATGATTCGAAATCAGATGACATTTGTGAAAAAGATCCAAATCAGGATTCCGGTTCAAATCTGGAATCTGATCAGAATTGGGAATTTGATCCGCATCAATAATAATAACCAGAATAAAAAAGTATATCCAAATCAGGAAACGGTTCACATCAGGAAATCTAATCAAAATCTGGAATATGATTCAAATCTGAAATCAGATCAAAATCGTGACACTGATTCAGATCAATTTTCTGCATTGAATCTGGAATCGGATCAGATTCAGGAATAATGATAAGAATAAGAAGAAAACCTGCAAAAATAAGACAATTTTCCAAATCAGGAGTAATCAAATTCTGGTATATGTTTGGATTTGGAAATCAGATCAGAATCAGGAAACTGATTCAGATCACTTTTCTGTCTTGAATCTGGAATCTGATCAGAATCAGATGGATCCAAAACAAGAGTCTGGATTCTGATCCAAATCTGGAATCTGATCCGAATCAGGGAACTGGTGTGAATCAGGAAACAGAAGCCAATCAGGAAGTTTATCCAAATCAAAGATCTTATTTGAATCTGGAATCAAATTCGGATCAGGAAATGAATCCCAATTGGAGAACTGATTAGAATCAGGAATTGCATCAGAATCAGGAATCAGATCAGAATCAGGAAACTGATTCAAATCCCTTTTCTGTCTTGAATCTGGAATCTGATCCGAATCAGGGAACTGGTGTGAATCAGGAAACAGAACCTAATCAGGAAGTTTATCCAAATCAAAGATCTAATTTGAATCTGGAATCAGATTCGGATCAGGAAATGAATCCGAATTGGATAACTGATCAGAATCAGGAATCAGATCAGAATCAGGAAACTAATCTGAACCAGGAAACCAATCCGAATCAGTAATCCCTTCATTGCATCTGTTCAGATCCCGGCTTAGAACTGAACTACCGTAGAACTGAAGGAAGAATGAGAGAAGTAAGAACTCTGACAGCCGTGTAGAAATCCTGGAGAACCTTTGATGGTTTACAGGAGGATCTAAATCTGAGGAGGGCCAGTGGAGCGAGTTTAGTAGGAGAGCTGTAGGTCTCTCTGGCAGAGGGACCTTTAAACTCTGACTCTAACTTCAAAGGGCCGTGTTTTAACTGAGAGCAGCTGATGATCCTCATCTGAAAGATGGAAACATCAGCTTTACGAGAACCAGCTGAGCGGCTCCATGACATCAGCCTCTCCGCCATCGGCTGAGATGGAGGCACAGCTGCTCCGCGCTTCACGCTCGTTTCTCTGGCTCAGATCACAGGACGCGTACCGTCCACGGTGACGCCGGTCTCCGGCTTGTGGTCTTTGGTGGACACCTGCCAGATGTCGAAGGCTTCTGAGGGCGAGTCGGGCAGCAGGCGGAACATCAGGATGATGGTGTAGGTGTGAGGAAGGCCGTCTGGGTGCATCTCTCTGTTCGGGACAGAAACACACAGACCTGCTGGTTAGATGGGAGAAAATCCGACTGCTATAGTCAGGGGCCATTTCTCAATCTATGTGCTTGTGCGTTCTCGTGTCCTCGTGAAACGTCATCACCCTCAGTTCTAGTACTGTTCCAATTCACAAGAACAAGAAGACTGAGAACGGACAAAGTCCCCGGATGTTGTTCTGGCCCCTCCCTCTTTACCCAGCATGCATCAGAGCAGACTTGTCCGTCCTCCTGACTGACAGCTGTCCCAGCATGCACTGCGGCAGCAGCTTCCAGGTTAGCGCTCACAGAGCTCAGAGGATTAAGTTAAAAGTTCTCTTTTCTGTTGCTGTTGTTTAATGAAAGTAGGTTTTAAGTGTGAAGGACCGCTGGCTCTGATGGCGATTTTTTTTCGTTATACTTGGAAAAATGTTCATTTGATTTGTGTTTATCTGGCTGTGTTAATCGTTATTCCCCTAATAAAGGAAAAAGGTACGAATTTATTATCGTCTAGAGACTATTAATAACAGGAGGTGAAATGCAGCTCCAGACGAGCTTTGAATGTGGTGATGTCATCAGTAGCTTCTGTTCCAATCGACCCAGATTTATTCTGCGCGCTCCCGTTCTACCAGAGTCCAGACTTTCCTGGGTTCTTCTCAAGAACGTACTTGGCGAGAACACGAGTCCGTACTGGTACTCACGTGGTGGGCTGGTTCACGAAGGCGTTCTTGTGAAGCCTATATGCCGTGTAGCTGTTGAAGGACCCGGGCTCCATGGAGACTCCTGGGATGTAACTGTAGGTCTTCTCTGTCAGGTTGAAGGCCTCCAGCATCCTGAATCCTGGGGGGACAAAAGCAACGAGCGTAAAGGGGAGGATTCCTGTCACAGCAGGTGCTAAAGGACGCAGCGTCTTTAGACGTTAGCGTGGTCGTGTTTACCCGGGGAAGTAAAGCCGTTGACGTAGATTAAAGGACAGGCTGTGGAGGAGGGCAGAGATTCAGTGAGGAACGTTTTTTTTTTAGGTTATTTTTCTTTAAACTTTCTGACAGAAAAAGTTTTCAACTGACTGGACGTTGAGGTTTCGCAGATGAAGGTTATCAGATTTTCTTTGATGGTGTCGAAGGCGTCAAAGTCGTCCACGACAAAGACGTGTCTGTCGCTGGGCTTGCTGCCGATCACCTGCAGCTCCACGAAATCCACGTCGGCCACGCCGATGGCAAACACGCTGTAGCCTGAGGAGCAAAGAGCCAATCAGAAGCGACCAAACATCTGGGCGTCTTTAAAAGCCTTTTCTAACCCCGTAAACCTGGCCGACCCGGTACCGGGCCCAGCTGACACCTGCTCATGTTTAGCTATTTATAGAAATGGACAAAACACAGTCACATGGTGTGTTAGAAATGTTTTATTTATACGTTAGTAATACTACTAATGAACTATTATGATGTATAATGTGTGATTCATCGTTTATTAACTCTTGCTTAAGGTCGTTTCTTCTAAACATGTTTTCTTGGAACAATTCATTTGTAAAACAACCACATGCTTTATATGCTGAGGTTTAAAGTAAGATCATTTTGTTTCCCTTTCCCTTTAGTTAAACCTCAGCTTGTGTAATTAGGGACATCCCCTGACTTTAATAAATGGTGAGGAGAAAGCTAAAGACTGGCAGAGTGGGGAGGAGATTTGTAAACTCTGCAGTCTCTTCCTACTCTTCTCGCAAATAAACCTAAATTAATTGTCTCTGTGCCTTCTTTCTTTTCCTGTATGTATGAATGATGTTTTAGGTGCTTAGACGTGACATGGTGTTTCATCCGCATGCCTTTCAAATGTGGCTTTAAAATTTCTAAAATATGTTTCAAAATAATATTTATTTTATAGCTGTGTAAACAAAATGAGAATTAAAATTCCACCTGACGTGTGACACTGCGGGAGTAATGCAACAGCATGATTAACTTTTAGCCCCGCCCCCTAATGGCCGCCATCATTAGAAACTAGAGGCTCAAACCTTTCCAAGGAGGGGTCAGAGGTCATTGTGTGACCATTTTAGGTGATATAACCTGCATGCGTTACATAAGCTGCTCTGTTATTCTTATTTTCTATTCAGTTTAGTGATTTTATTGGTAAATTTAAATGAAACAACGGCTAAATCTTAGGAGCAAAGGCTTTTTACTTATGCAGAAGGTCTCTAATGGTGTAAA
>NW_015150636.1:1013347-1014849 GCF_000732505.1 Cyprinodon variegatus | reverse complement strand
ATGAGTCGATGCAATCAGCTGGTTTTCCTTAGATAGAAAACTTTGAATCAATCTGACTGGATGATCTGGTGAACTGGAAAGTGACCTGAGATGACCTGATGTGAATTGGAGCTATAGAAATAAACTGAATAGAATTGAATAAACACCAACATCAGCTGCTTAAGGTGAAATACGCTGCAGGTCGAAGTTCCTTCACTGTATTTTCTTATTTTTATGACCAGGTTGTTAGAAATCCTTCTTTTATATGTCAGTTTTCTATGTCTGAGACCTTTAGATGTTTAATTCTGCCATAGAAACTCTTTGACAGAATAAGGCTGATTTATATAACAGTCTATGTTACCATGACAAAGGTTTTCCGAGGTGTTTAGTTCTTCGATGCGATGGCTTCTGTTACCTGCATGATGCAGCTTGGCGGCGCTCTTCTTCACCTCGTCCTGCGACTGTCCGTCAGTGATGGCCACCACCACCTTGGGGACGTTCCTTCTCATCCCGTTCTCCACGGAGAAGGCCTTCTCGTACGTGTGTTTCAGAGCCTCCCCTGTTCAGACGGACGGCGGATGTTAAAAGCCGGGAGTCAAACGGACCAACCTCGCCGCTGAGGGCCTGTCAAACCAGACCTGTCTTAGTGTTTCCTCCTCTGTAGCGGATGAGGTGCACGGCTGCCATGGCGATGCCTTTGTCGTCGTACGAGTTGAGCTTGAACTCCGTCTTTGAGCCGTCGCTGTACTGCACGAATGACACCTGAGTGGAAGAGGGGAGGTTATCTATTCTTCTTATCAACACAGCACTTCTACTTACAAATATCAAATGATTCCTTTACTTTACTCTATAATTTATTCAAAAAACATTTATGTTATTAAATGATTTTTTAATAATTACTGCAACATAACATAATCATTTCAGGAGAAAACAAAGTTTTCCTGTTTTTATCTCGATCCGTTTAACCAGAGAAGATAACCAACCTGCATCCCTGATGGTCCGACGACGTCGAAGGCGGCGATGATGCTGGAAACAAACTGAACAACTTTAGTGAAGCTCTCCTCGCCGATGCTCCACGAGCCGTCGATGACGAACACCAGGTCTGCTTTGGCTCCTTTACAGACTGGAGACAAACAACAAGTCTGAGAGTCTCATCAATTTGAGGCTCTAAGAAGACTTTGACTAGACGGCTTCATTCTTCTCTTGCTCCGTCATTCGGTCATAGACCCGCTTCTCTAACTGAGAAGAAGCGAAACGGCGAGGAGGATCGGTATCGGCTCATTGGTCCAAAAAGCTGGGTGTTTCTGGTCGGATTTTAAACTCAGCATCAAGGTAAATACGGAGAATTTTGGAGGGTTTTCCAACAATTATCTTACGTTCACGTCTAAAGAGCTTTGAGCTAATTTAAAGCCACTTTACATGCAAAGTCTACGCGCATCAAAAGGTCCTGCAGCGCCTCTAGAGTAGCAGGAGCGGCGCATCAACCAATGAGAGAAGCTGATCTGGGAGCTGGCAGGGAGTCA
>NW_015150636.1:1007375-1011271 GCF_000732505.1 Cyprinodon variegatus | reverse complement strand
GGGTAGGGACTGGCGTCGGCTTCACCACTGCGAGAAAACAAGATGTCATCAGTGATAAACACAGAACCTGTGATTGAACTTCATGATGTCATTGTTTGGGAAGCGCTGCTTCGCATGATGCAACCCAGTTGGTCACATACTGAGGACATAATTCAGCCATTTCATTCAGGTGTGTTGGACCAAGGATGGATGGAAAAGTTGCAGGACACCGGCCCTCTGGAGCTGGAGTTGTCCACCCCAGTTCCATACGGAAGACATTTGGACGTTCTGTACTCACACGTCCGCTCGTTGGCGCTGACTCCCGGACCCTCCAGGTTGGGAGTCTGAACGAAGACCGTGGCGGTGTACAGGGCGTCGGGGGAGAGCCCGTCGAAGCAGTACTGAGGCAGGCCGGCGGGGATGGTCATCTCCTGCTGTCCTCTGCTGGAGGCTGAGGAGGAGAAAACATGTCAGAATGGAGAACCAGGACAAGCCCACATCATCATCCCTCCGACACCATGCTTGATATTGTGCTATGTTATGATGTAATATCTCACTATTATAACCAGAACATCAGAGGCATCAGATTCTAATCTAAAGCAGTGATGGATCGCGTTGAATTCCTGATCTATCATTAGCCAGGTAAGCATGGTGAAGGTTCGACCCGTTTGGACCGGATCCAGCGTTTGGGTCCTGGAGGCACATGTAGAAACAGGCCTGCAGGTGCAGATGAGTTGAAGATGGATGGTCTGCAGCCGGTGTTTACGCTCCTACACGCCTCGGCGCTGATCTATGATGATGAGCTGCTCTCTGTTTACCTAACAGAACCACCAGCTGCTGATGAATCGGACCTTCAGACTGGGCTCAGGAAGATCCAACTGACTGGAAATCAACACCTGATCTCCACTAGAACCCTCCGGCTTTTCCTTTTTCCTCGCATCAAATCTTTCTGTGTTTGGCTTGGAGGACAAACTTGTTTCAGTGGGACGGACTCCCAGCGAGGCCTTCGTCTGCTTGTGGTTTACCCAACCATCTGTGTCAAACGAACATGATCTGATTTGTTCCGGCGGCTCGTCACAGCGGCTCCCACGGCTAATGACTAACACACCCGTGTTGGGATACCCACGCTTCATCTCCAAACCCGCGTCTGCTCACAAACACGAAGCAGATGGACCTCAAAGGGCTGGAGGTAAACGAAGGCGGCGTATCCCTTTCAAATACAAACCCAGTTACAGCTGTGCGGTCGGAACCCGGTCGGCTCTGTTCCCCAGGAGAGACGTGGTGAAACGTAAACAGGCCCTGAGGGGAAGGCGAGGCTCCGCCTGCTTAACCCTGAGCAGAGGCTGCAGCTCGGCCTTCTGAGGGGATCTCATGGAGAGACGCTCACTCAGAACCGGACACACCGGGTAGGGGAGCCTTTATGCCACCGCCTCTGATGCTTCTGATGAAGGAAACTATTCCTCTAAACAAAGCTTCATTTATTGTTTCTATGGCGACAGTTCATAACGCTCGTCATCTGGAGGCGCTGTACAGAGACAGTCCAACCAGATCCTCCAGTCAGATTAACAGTTAAAGGTTTCTGCCTAAGAAAACCATCCAGTCATTGATTCTCTCCTCCTGGATGAGCAGCCAGAGGCAGGAGATATTGACTCTACAGCAATCCCTCACTCACCTTCATTTATATACAAAACAAATCATTTCAAACTTAATTAGATACTTTATGAGACTAAAGTCGGTTTATTTGTGTAAAGACCAAAATAAAGATATTCTAAAATTAATACTTTCTAATGAATATTTTTGTAATAAATGCTCTAAAACAGAAGAGCAGAAAAAACATCAAGCATTTCAGTGTAAACTCCTCATCTATGAAACCTCTCAGAACACCGATTCCTGCAAAAAAAAATCAACATTATGACATAGAAAATATTGTTCCCTGATGTTCCCTGATGCTTCCCTGATGTTTCTCAGATGTTCCCTGTAGTTCCCCGGAGTTCCCTGATATTTCCCGATATTCCCTGATATTTCCCTGATGTTCCCTGGAGTTCCCTGATGTTTCTCCGATGTTCCCTTATGTTTCCCTGATGTTCCCCGGAGTTCCCTGATGTTTCTCCGATGTTCCCTGATGTTCCCTGATATTTCCTGATGTTCCCTGATGTTTCTCAGATGTTCCCTGATATTTCCCTGATGTTCCCCGGAGTTCCATGATGTTCCCCTGATGTTACCCAATGTTCCCCGGAGTTCCCTGATGTTTCCCTGATGTCCACCTATGTTTCCCTGATGTTTCCCTGATGTTCCCCGGAGTTCCCTGATGTTTCCCTGATGTCCACCGATGTTTCCCTGATGTTTCCCTGATGTTTCCCTGATGTTCCCCGAAGTTTCCCTGATGTTGCCCTGATGTCCACCGATGTTCCCTGATGTTCCCCTGATGTTACCCGGAGTTCCCTGATGTTGCCCTGATGTCCACCGATGTTCCCTGATGTTCCCCTGATGTCACCCAATGTTTCCCTGATGTTACCCGGAGTTCCCTGATGATTCCCTGATGTTCCCTAATGGTCCCTGATGTTCCCTGATGTTTCTCAGATGTTCCCTGATGTTTCTCCCATGTTTCCCTGATGTTCCCTAATGGTCCCCGATGTTCCCTGATGTTTCCCTGATGTCCACCAATGTTTCCCTGATGTTTCCCTGATGTTCCCCGGAGTTCCCTGATGTTTCCCTGATGTCCACCGATGTTCCCTGATGTTACCCAATGTTTCCCTGATGTTCCCTGATGTTACCCAGAGTTCCCTGATGTTTCCCCGATGTTCCCTAATGGTCCCTGATGTTCCCTGATGTTTCTCAGATGTTCCCTGATGTTTCTCCGATGTTTCCCTGATGTTTCCTAATGGTCCCCGATGTTCCCTGATGTTTCTCCGATGTTCCCTGATNTTCCCTGATGTTTCCTAATGGTCCCCGATGTTCCCTGATGTTTCTCCGATGTTCCCTGATATTTCCCTGATGTTCCCCAGAGTTCCCTGATGTTCCCTGATGTTTCTCTGATGTTTCCCTGATGTTCCCCAATGTTTCCCTGATGTTCCCTGATGTTCCCTGATGTTCCCCTGATGTTCCCTGATGTTTCCCTGATGCTCCCTGATGTTTCCCTGATGCTCCCTGAGCTTTCTGGACGTCCTATTGATCAAACAGAGGAGACTTACGGTCCACAGGCTTCAGTTTGATGCGGTATGATGTGGCCACTCTGTGAGGACTCCACTTGATGCAGAAGCTGTCATGGCTGACGTCGTAGGTCTCGATGTTGGTCACATTCAGGTAAACTGCATCAATCAAACACATCAGAACATCATGCTGTCATAAAAGCAGACCTTCAGTTCCGTATCTGCTGCCAGGCGGGGGCCCTACGTGTCGTTCCCTCTCCCACCAGGGGAGCGCTGGCGCCGCTGGCGTACTGAGCCACGACCTTCACATCATAGGTGGTTCCGGGCTGCAGGTTGGTTGGAGTGAAGGAGGTGACATCACCCACGAAGAAGTCCACAGGCTGGTCTTTACCTGGAGACACGGCAGAAGATGGTTGATCCTACTGATCCCACAGCAGCGCTGAGTGGCAGCCATGGGAGCAGCTCTCACCTTGGGGGGAGTAGATGAGTCTGTATCCTTCCACCGGAGCAGAGACCGGCTCCCAGGACACCCGGAACCTGGTGTACCACTCGTCTGACACCCGCAGGTTTCTGGGACTCAACAGGCCGACTAGGAGACAAGAGGCGCAGTGTGAGCTGCAGAGAAGCGAGCCGGAGGACGGGGGGAGGGAACTACATCTCCATGGAAGGAGACAAAATAGTTACATAATAAAAAATGTTTTTCTGCTATGGAGTCAGAAAGGGGTCAAAATAAAGGGCTCTGGTTTATAAAGGGCTCTGGTTTATAAA